>NW_015163135.1:388119-402838 GCF_001447785.1 Gekko japonicus
GACCGGCTTACAAACCCCTTTCCCTTCCCCTCCCCACAACTGACACCCTGTGAGGTAAAACAATAATAATAAGAGATTGGATTTATACCTCGCCCTTCACTACACAAAGGTGTCTCAGAGTGGCTTACAAACTCCTTCCCCTCCCTACAACAGACACCCTGTGAGGTAGGCGGGGCTGAGAGAGCTCTTGACAGAAACTGCTCTTTTCCAAGAACAGCTCTTATCAGAACCATGGCTTGCCCAAGGTCATCCAGGCAGGTGCAAGTAGAGGAGTGGGGAATCAAACCCGGTTCTCCCAGATTAGAGTCCGCGCACTTAACCACTACACCAAACTGGCTCACTGCCAGGAATAATGCCAGGAAAAGCTGAAGGCAGCAGGAGAAGAGGAAGACCCAGCCTGAGATGGATGGACTAAATCAAGGAAGCCACAGAACTCAGTTTGCAAGACCTGAGAATGGCTGGTAACAAGAAGACATTTTTGGAAGGTACTGATTCATAGGATTGCCGTAACTTGGAAGTGACTTGATGGCACTTAACACTCACATACACAAAGGACAGGACAGGTATAAAGTAGGAGCTACTGAATTCAACAAGCGGAATGTGGCTGACAGAGGTCTGGGATTTGGAAAGGGAAAATTACTTGGAAGGGTGAAGGACAGATGACTAGAAAAGGATACTAGGGTAAAGAGATGTCTGTTAAAATTGATTTTAGAGAGGGTATATAATTAAGGTTCTTTTGTGAATCAGAGCAGAATTGTGTTGCTGAACGGGGAATTATACACATGGCCTAATCAGATTAGTGGCAATAAGAATAGATTCTTTTGAACTATGGTGCTGGAGAAGACTCTTGAGAGTCCCCTGGACTGCAAGAAGATCAAATCAGTCAATCCTAAAAGAAACCATCCCTGACTGTTCCCTGGAAGGCCAGATAATGAAACTGAAGCTCAAATACTTTGGCCACCAAATGAGAAGGGAGCACTCACTGGAGAAGACCCTGATGCTGGGAAAGATTGAAGGTCAAAGAAGACGGGGGCGGCAAAGGATGAGATGGTTAGACTGTGTCATAGATGCAACGAACATGAAATTGAGCAAACTTTAGAGGACGGCGGAAGACAGGAAGGCCGGGCGTGATCTGGTCCACGGGGTCGCGAAGAGTCGGACTCGACTGTGCAACTAAACAACAACAACAAATATTTCAGGATAGGGGCAATAATTTGAATAGTAAGTGGAATGGCATTTGGGGCCAAGAAGAAAGGTGGAAGGATTCTTTATAATCTTTGCCAAAAAGAAAAATCGTAATTTCGTGCCAAAATAACCCAGACTGTGTGCACCAAGAAAAAAGGAGTTCTGCCACATGAATAAGTTCTACCATTTGAATGAATCTGCTTATTTGCACAATTTATTCTGTTTTGCTCTCCATGAGGCCGTTCAAACCACTCAGCAAGTCACCGGCGCCCCCCCATGCGACAAAAGAAAAACGAATCCTGGGTCTGGATACATGAGAGTATCCTTTTGTACCAGAACTGTTTTTATTGAATATAATACCAGAAAGTTATTAAAAAAAAACCGGATGCTTATATGATTATTCATGTTGTAACTACTGATAGAATCCTGTATGCTAAATATTGGAGAAAAGAAGAAACACCTTCAAAACAAGAAATAGTTTACAAGCTTCTAGAAACGGCTGAGATGGGACAAATTAACTTTGCTATTACAAGGCAAGAGAGAAGATATTTTCAAGAAAACATGTTCAAGACTCTATAAATGGATTGAGTGGTATCTTAAGTAATATATGTTATAACCTTTAAAAATACAAATACAAATAGAATTAGAAATAGAAATGTTAATTACTGTACCTACATATATAAGATAATAGAATAGTTGCAAAAATCACAACTATATACAAAAGGAAATCTTAAAGACTAACGGAATGTACTCCTACCCCACTGTTCATTTGTTCCTTTTGTTATTGCGTGTTTGATGTTTGTGTTGGTATTATGTGCTGGAAAATAAAACTATTTAAAAAACAAAAAGCAAGTCACCGGTGCCCCCGATAACGGAAATTCCTGCCCAGCATTCTCTCTGGCTTATAAAATTTCACTAGGCATTGTCTGCATATGTTCAAGCTCATCCTTGCACTTTAACAACAGAAACTTGCTTTGCAGGCTGAGTAGACAAATCCCAAATTTCATAAGTGTTTCAATTCATGTACTCACATATTTAAGGAAAAGATGCATCTCTTTATGATCCAAGGGATTGATGGTTGCTTCAAACAGAGGCAAGAAGATATTTTCCAACATCTTTCCAAAGCTAGGGAGAATATTTTTTGACCTAAATATATCACTGAAGGACACAAAGAAGTCTTAAATCAAACAATTTAGTATGCTTATACATACACGCACACACAATCCCTCCCCCCCTTTGCACACAATTTTTTCCTGTGAGCTGTAGACCCCCAAAGGTATTCTACTGAGCTCCTATCCCTTCCCCTCCCTCAGACATATGAGCTGCCATTGTGCTGGGGCCATTTCCATAAAACATGGTAAATAGTAAACAAACTGAAGCTTAATCCAGACAAGATGGTGGTGATGCTGGTTGGTAGGGTTGCCAAATTGTTTTCGGCCGGGAGCAGGGAGCTCCCTCCCCCGGGCCCGATTTTTGTCGCGTCAAAAATCGGGCCGTCAAAGCGGGGGATTCCCCGCCCCCCGGCCCCATTTGGCAACCCTACTGGTTGGGCAGGCAAAATGTATGGCTGATGCTCATTTATCAGACTTTACCGGGTAAAGTTTTCCTCAGTCAATCAAATTAACAGGTTGCATGTGCTCTTGGATTGGTCTTGTAAACAGATTAACAGGTTGCTGTTTAGCCTATTTATTTATATAAAACATTTCTGTCCTGCCTTATCTCCTCAGACTGAATGTGGCTACAATGCAGCAACCAAGTTGTGAGGACACAACAGTCCAATTAACAAAACTAAAACACAGATTAAATGCGCAAATTACAAATTTAAAAGGACTCAAGATTTAAAACGTCCAGAATTATTTTTAAAATGCCGAATTCAAATGTACACAGCCATAGCAGCTAAAACAATTTATCTTCCACTAGTTACTCTATGGAATAAAGTTTTCTTGTATAGCATCCTAAATGTAGCAATTAAAGGCGCCTTCCACACCCATTATGGCAGACCATTCCAAAGGACAGAACCCACCACAAGAAAGTTTACTACCAACTGTAACTGTACAGAGAGTTCTCAGGGAGGACACCTTAAGGAGAAGGCTGTCTGAAAAACATAACTGGTGCAAGGGAGATGCACTTTGAGAAGTATGAGAGCCCTAGGATGTGAAGAACTTTAACCAGCACTAAATTAGGCATGGAAACAAAAAGGTAGCCAATACAGTTAACACAGCACTGGAGCTGCGTGTTCTGAGCAGCTGACATCAGACAGGAGCCATGCTGTCCCGCTTTGTACCAACTGGAGTTTCCAAGACATCTTTCAAGGCAGTCTCACATAGATTGTGTTACAGTAGTCCAGGCCAGAGGTTACACCACCATGATCTGCATACCTACATCAGCAGAGTCTAGATAACAGTCCAGATTACAAGCCAGATGTAATTTAAAAAATGGCACTCCTAGCAACAGCAGTAACCTGCCTATCCATTAACAATGCATGGTTCAGGAGCAGGAAAGCTTAACCCCATCTAATATCAGCCAAACATTCTGCCTAACAAGCATCTTCTCTGTCTTGTATAGATTCAGCTTCACTTTGTTTATCCACAGCCACTGGACTATAGTCTCAAAACACTCACCCAAGACATTCACAGCTGCCTCTAACCCGTAAAAGTAAAGGTAAAGGTTCCCTTGCTCGAAAGCCAGTCGAGTCCGACTCTAGGGTTGCAGTGCTCATCTCTGTTTCAAAGCCGAAGAGCCAGCGCTGTCCGAAGACGTTTCCGTGGTCATGTGGCCGGCATGACTAAACACCAAGGCGCACGGAACGCTGTTACCTTCCCACTGAAGTGGTACCTATTTATCTACTTGCAATTTCTTGCTTTCGAACTGCTAGGTTGGCAGGAGCTGGAACTAGAGACGGGAGCTCACTCCGTCATGCGGCAACTCGGGTCTCGAACTGCTGAACTACCGACCTTCCACAGCCTGCAGTTCAGCGTCTTAACCACTTGAGCCACCGCAGCTCCTTCTAACCCGTAAACTGGCCCCTTATTTAGACTCTGCTGATCTAGCTATACTGGTCCATGCTACAGTAACCTCCAGATTGAGCTATTCTACTATGCTGACTAGACTGAGGCTATTATACCTTGGTCACATTATGGGAAGGCGAGAATCACTGGAAAATAACACTAGCTAAAGTTGAAGGTCGCAGAAAAAGAGGAAGACCCAACATGAATGAAATGGATTTACTTAATAAAGGAGGCCGCGGCCCTCAGCTTGCAAGTCCTGAACAAGGCTGTTGACGATAGGATGTTTTGGAGGTGATTCATTCATAGGGTCACCATAAGTCAGATGTGACCTGATGGCACTTAACACAGAGAACATGCTTTACTTGGGGCTGCATTTGAAGACACCTCAGAAGCTTCAACGGGTACAAAAAAAGAAAGCAACAAGGCTCCTGTCTGAAACCAGCTGCTCAGAGCATATAACTCCAGGACCGCCTCAACTGCATTGGTTACCAACAATATTTACCCAAATGCAAGCCTAGGGTTTTTTCCTGGGTATGCCACCAAAAAAGAACAACAGAGAGGGGGTTGCCTTAAATTTGCACGTGAATTACAGAGATGTTCAAAAAAACCCACTCCTTGTGTGTAATATGTTGGGTAGGTCTTCTTACATTCAGGGTTGTCTTCCTTTCAAGTAAATATGGCAGTGGTGGCGAACCTATGGCACGGGTGCCAGAGGTGGCACTCAGAGCCCTCTCTGTAGGCACGCGTGCCATCGACCCAGCCAGGCCCAGAACATCAGTAAAGTGTCGAATTCTCTGCCAAATAATTTTAAGTAAATGAAAGTATTTGGGATTGCTTTCCTTACTTTGTTTGGATCATCTTAAGTTAACGTATGAGTTGTTTTTTCTAAAGTAAAACCTCAGTATTCAGGTTAAATTGCTGTGTTGGCACTTTGCGATAAATAAGTGGGTTTTGGGTCGCAGTTTGGGCACTCGGTCTCTAAAAGGTTCGCCATCACTGAAATATGGTATGTGCTTCCAGATCCAATTCATGGTTATTACCTTTAAAGATTATTATGTACTAAAGTCCCCATACTGGTCAAAGGACATCTCTCAGGTAACATTCTTCAGCCTTCTACATATGGTACCCTCTCTTAAGATCGTCTGTACAGTGACAGCTAGAATAGGTGTGGACAACATGCTCACTCATTCCATTTAGGAAAATATGTAATGCTCCAGAAAGCATTTTGGGGAGGGTAAATTTCCATTTAGGAAACAGACAACTAAGAGGGGGATATAATACAAGTTTATAAAATGCATGATGTAGACAGAATAGAAAGAGCATGTCTTCTCCCCGTTCCAAAATATAAGAATTTGAGATGATCCAATGAAGTTGAAGGGCAGTAGGTACATGACTGGAAAAAAATACTTCTTTACTCAAAAAGATGATTAAAATATAGAACACGCTACTACGTAGTGGACGTAGTGATGGCCACAGACATAGATGGCTTTAAAAGGAAATTGGACAGATTCATGGAGGACAGTCTATCAATGGCTACTAGCCATGGTGACTAAGAGGAACCTTCACATTCAGAGACAGTAAACCTCTGAATATCAGTGCCAGGAGGCAACATCAAGGAAAAGCCTTGGCCTCTATGCCCTATCGTTGGCCCTCCAGAGTTGGTCACTGTGTGAGACAGGATGCTGGACTAGATGGACCATTGGTCTGTTCCAGCAGGGTTCTTCTTGAGCTCTTGAGTTGTTTCAGCAGATTTGGCTGCATTTGTTCTAATGTTGTTATTGTTTTCATTTGTAATTTTGTATTTTAATCCGTGTTTTAATTTTGCTAATTGGACTGGTGTATTCTGTCTTCACAACCTGATTGTTGCATCACACCTGAGTGCGATGAGATATGGCAGGACAGAAATGTTTTTATCTATTTATTCAACAAACAGACCACCTGGAGCTTTCTAAATGTGGAAGAAAAGGAAAGGACAGGAAAAAAAATATATTTTAGGCATATTTTTAAGCTTATAGTTAGTTGCCAGTTGAAGGTTAATCACATACCATATACTACTCTTTTTTAACAAGTCGATTAGAGTTAATTATCCTAATTCTTGTTCTTTAAAGTAAGTACAGCCAGACAGGCTAAAGCTTTTACAAGACACAAACAGCATAAAAATATAAAGAAGTGAAAAAGTATATAAATGGGAAGTATTCCATTTGCTAGAGTAATTTGCCCTAAATCAAGGCCCTTGTCTACAAACGCACCTTGAAAAGGCTTCAGTTTGCATGACTAATGAGAAAGTCAGGCTCTTCTGCATGACTGCAATAGGAACATTAAGAACAGGAACCTGCTTCCCAGGTGAAAAGTACGCAGACGGAGAATGATTTCAGCAAAGCGTACTTTATTCGATCAGGAACAAGACAGCTTTGGCCGGCTCGCAGGCCGGCTTATATTCCCCGAGAAACCGCCACACAAAACACACCTCCACTTCCCAATAGGTTATTTAGAGTGGCCGAGAGCCCCATTGGCTCTTGGCCAGGAACCTAGCCCCCTGATTGGAGCGGGCTAGGATCCGCATAGTCCATTGTCTCTTGGAGCGAAGCTCAATGTTTGTCTCTGGACTTGTCGGGACTTGTCTGGACTTGTCAGGACTGTTTGTCTCTGGACTTGTCAGGACTGGATACATTACACCAGGTTTAAAATTTATAGTCATTTTTAATATTTTATGTAGTCATGATTTGCTGTAAGAAAAAACTCAAATGGTTTTTAATATTTAAAATTACTAGCCTGATAGAGAAGTGGAGGGAAGGAATAAGAATTTGTGATTAAAAAAAAAATCATACATGCTTTTGTTGTTCACTTACTAGATTCTAGGGACCTGAATTACCCAGCGCACATGAGGTGAATAAACTTTGTGCCTAATGAACCATTTAGCCAAGTTCTGCCATTCATCTGGAGAACGCCCATAGATAGACAGCCGAGGTTCTGTGTACTGGTATTTACTTTCTTCTAGTTCACGAGAAACTTCCTATTAAAAAAACAAGTCACTGTTACGTTCCTGCCAGGAATCACAAAAACTTATAGTCTGACCCTACTTGGAAGTATATCCCACTGATATCAATTGTCCAAGTTACTAGCTGGTGTTTTGGTATACTGCATCATTTTTCAAAACATTATCCTGGATCCAAAAAACCTTCATGTGCACATGTATGGATTACATCTCCATATGAAAAGACTCCTTTTCTGATTTTCCCTGAACTACAATTCTACCACCATCCACATGGAGAGATTCCAAGAGGCTCGTAAAGGTCTCTAGAAATGTTATTTAGGAGGAGGAGGAGATTGGATTTATACCCCGTAACTACTACACCAAACTGGCTTTATTGTATTATGGTTGACCCATCATTTTGGCAGGCAAAATTTCTCTGGAAACGAACAAAAAAATATGTTTAACACTGTGTCTGCGATGCAATGCTAAACGATAATTGTTTGGGGAAAGCCCTGTATTGTCATCTTCACAAATGAGCCGCTATACTAGAATTATTGCCAACAAGGCGAAAAGGTGCAGAGATGTCAAAAACAGCAGAAAACCTGTTCTGCATGAAAAGATCCCCATCTTCCTGCACTGAACCGGCACTGAATCAGCAAGGACCATACTCCCCATTAGACTGTGCACATCTCAGGTCCTAAGACGCAAGGTCACCATACTCATAGCAGACTTCTGCCCTCTTTCCTCTCAAGTGACCCTTTATTGGCTGGAGCATCTGAGTGAGAAATCCACAAGAGCAGTGCTCGTTACTCCTGTAAAGAATATTCAAAATAAATTTCTTCTCTATTCACATCTTGAGAAGCTTGTATGATAAAGCTCCTCCATGTTTCACAAGTATGATTTGTTGGGTCATTTTTAAAAATTACTGTAAATAGTGTTGTCTGGGAAAGTGACACCCTACAGCTAGCTGACAGTTTGATCACTTTGAAAGTAGGATAAAGGTAAAGGTAAAGGTTCCCTTGCTCGAAAGCCAGTCGAGTCCGACTCTAGGGTTGCGGTGATGTGAATTCTTATTGTTAAACTTAACAACCTCCACACGGGGGCAGAGGTCTCCCGAAATTACAACTGATCCCCAGACGACATCAATCGTTTATTTATTATTTATTTATTTAAAACATTTATTCTACTTCTGGAGGAAATGGCTGCTTCGGAAGGTGGATGGCGTGGCATTATAACCAGGGTTCATACCAGGCCTGGGGCCTCAGTCCATTCATGGACCTGGGACAGGAAGACCTTAAGCACCATAAAAACGAGGACATCAAAGTATAGCTTTTCATATATTTCAAGTTTGCTTAAGTGCAGAGTTGCACATGACTCCAGTAATTGCTTGGCTTATGGGTTTTATCTGTTTCCTTAACAATGTTATTACGCAGAAGAGAAGAAGCAATATTTCAAAATAAATGGTTAAGAGTGTATGAATGGTTGGAAAAAAGTACTGTGTATAAGACCTCCAAAACGTGATTGTAAAAGCATAAAATGATTGTGGCTGTATAATACAAAATACAAATAAATAAATTTATATACATAAAAAAAGAATATTCAAAATATTCTATTCACATCTTGAGAAGCTTGTATGAGAAAGCTCCTCCGTGTTTCACAAGTATGATTTTTTGGGTCATTTTTAAAAATTACTGTGTTGTCTGGGAAGGTGACACCCTACAGCTAGCTGACAGTTTGATCACTTTGAAAGTAGGATACAGCACTTCTAATTAGATGAAGCATGATATACCTTAAGTGGCTCTCATCAGGAATCTAATTCAGCACTAGCAGGTCTGCTGCCTGTTTTTAGAAGTTTACTCTCTTCTGTTTATGTATTACAATTGGCATATTACGGGAACAACAACAACAACAGTCTCCAGTACTCTCTGAAACTAACTCCAATAGGACTGTCCTACATGTCATCATTTGGGGAACAGGAGAGTGCTTATCACCACAAAGGTCTAGCCCATTACTCAAACATAATGGCTCCAATCCAACTGTATGGCGGATGGTCTGCTCACCAGTGATAGCACCAATAATCTGCTTGGCAAAAAGGGAATCAGATTCAGCCCCTTGATCCCCAAATAAATTATTGTTACTATCACCAGTAACCTGACTGGGCTGCATGCATGCCTTCCACTATCCTATTATGTAATTTCTGCATCGTTTAATATGCCATTTTAATACTTATGCTTTGCTTCCGCTTTGTTCCAGATCTTCCCGTAGGACTGTGGATACTGAAACGAATACTGTTACAAGGCTTTTTGGATGTCCCATCTTATTGACTGCACTGACTCACTCTATGTGATCAGCCTTCAGTCTCAGTGAGAAAGGCAGACTATAAATAATGTTAATAAATAAATACGAGATCTATCATCCATTTGGCGATATACACACGGAAGCATGCCCCCGCACATTTGTGCCCTAACAGTCTCAGTGAGACCCTTGCTTGAAAGCCAGTCGAATCCGACTCTAGGGTTGCGGTGCTCATCTCCATTTCAAAGCCGAAGAGCCAGCGCTGTCCGAAGACGTTTCCGTGGTCATGTGGCCGGCATGACTAAACACCAAGGCGCATGGAACGCTGTTACCTTCCCACCGAAGCAGTACCTATTTATCTACTTGCAATTTCTTGCTTTCGAACTGCTAGGTTGGCAGGAGCTGGAACTAGAGACGGGAGCTCACTCCGTCATGCAGCACACTCGGGTCTCGAACTGCTGAACTCCCGACCTTCCACAGCCTGCAGTCCAGCATCTTAACCACTTGAGCCACCGCAGCTTTGTGCCCTAGTGAGATCTAAATGATGGTCTATATGATACTAATTTAACAATCCAGTTCCACTGACAGGATTCAACAGTTTCAAAGGAGGTGGGGCAGTTTTCATGTTGCATACTACAGTAGACTAATAAAGTGCTTATTACTTAAACAACAGTTATCTACAGCTGAGAAAGTAAAACCTGAGCCATTTGTCCCTTACAAACTGAGTCTGAAGTTACAACTGGAGTGGCCGGAAGGTAGATTATGAAGCTTGGTGAATTGACAGCCTATCTATTACCTGCTGGCTGCTGGGATTCTCACAAAGAATGCTGGAGTAGGTTGAGCCATGATCTGATCCAAGGGAGGCACTATTTAATATTCTTGGACAAGACAATGTACTCAGGATCACTTAATGAATATTAATTATGCCCTTAGCATATGATTCTTTCTAGTCATCTGCACACTGATTTCCCATTCTCTTAGTTGTGTCATACATCTATGTATAACTGTGTATCTGCTTTTTAAAGCAGGCCACAGGAATTTCCATTTTTAAAAAGAAACTGGACTACACAAAATCCAGCCCTGTGTTGAAGCATACGTAGGCTTGGATCCAATGATGTGCAAGTGAAAGAATAAACAGACACCACAGTTCTGCTTGCACAAGATTTTGTCCAACAACTATCACTTCCTCCCTGTGTGTTATAGTGCCAAGAAATTAGCTACACAAGATTTTGTGTAAGCAGAATTGTAAGTGGAGATAGAGTAAATTAGACTTAGCACTTGCTCCAACCATGGGTCCATCTAGTCCAGCGTCTTGTCTCACACAGTGGCCAACCAGTTCCTCTAGAGGTCCAAACACAGGGCATGGAAGCCAAAGCCTTCCCCTGATGTTGCTCCCTGTCACTGGCATTCCGTGGTTTACTGCTGTTTTTAATTAAAGCAGCTGAATCATTTCCACAAGTACACTGAAATCTTGTTGTATTAAAGGAATGATAGCCATGAAAATCCTGTACAGTCAAATCTATAAAGACTCCAAACCCAGCTTACCCCATGCTGTTCCTGAGCATTCTCCACCAAGGAGCAGAATTTGAGGGAGCATTTCACGGAAGGAAGAAAAGATATCCAGTCCTACTGACAACAATGCCTTCCATTTGCAGAGATTTTCTGTGGAATCCAAACCAGCATCTACCACAAGGACCTTAGATTTCTAGGGAAATACTACATCTCACACAGCCTGTCACCACACAGTAGAGACCCTGACTAAGTAACACTTTTCTCTGACCATCCATCTGTTCATAATAGTATAGGTTATAGTGTCAACTAGCAGCAATGACAGAATACTTTTATTTTTACTTGTGGTGTCTGCAAAACAAAAATTTTCAAATTCTCCGTCTTGACTTTTTAAGAGAATTATCTTTTAACAGTATTATATTAAAATAAAACTACACTTACAAATAATATATATTATTTTTAACCTGCCACATATTGTTAAGATACAATAAATGATATAAGTGTTTACCTTCACCATACGAGCAAAGTATTCACCACCAAGATAATTCTCAGTTTTCAAGTACAAGTCCCTGAGTTCACTTGCACCAACTGGATTATATTTAGAATTAAATTTATCAAATCGATGAAATGTCTGGCGATCCTGAAATGGGGAAAAAATCATTACATAATAATAAATGAATATAATGTGTTTACAACTCACATGCTTTGGTATATATCCAATCACACAGTTTCTCCAGTGGCACAGCAATTCTGTTTGTGAAATAAGAGGCAGCAATTTCTACACACACACACACACACACACACACACTGCCCCTACGGTATTCCAGAAGGTCTGCTGATACACAGGAACCAAACTGGGGGTGTGACTCATGAGCAGCAGGAGAAAGAAAAACAGAAAAGTCCCACTCTGCGAAGTCCCACAGATGGTTGGATACATGTCAGTAAATTTTAATTTATGAAAGACTTAATAAAATTTTCCTGCAAAAAACAAACAAAAAAACCCTCCCTCACTTATTTGCAAAATTCTGATATTTATCACATTTGCTGTTCACTGGTTAAAGTATACTTACTGCATGAACATCTAATGAATCTACAGTGAGATCATAAGGATCCATATTGAGACTTTCAAACACATGCTTCAGAGTCATCTTTTTGCCATTTTTCTCTCCCACGATCCTATTTGGTTCAGTTTTGTAAGTGTGTTTGATAAATCTCAGCAAATGTTTTTGGCTCATGCAGGCAGCTGCGTGGATATGAGTATCAACCTGAAATTAAAAAACAAACAAACAAAAAAGATCATTCTTGCTCAGCAGGTATCAAACATGCATATCTTACACATTCCTAACACACTGGAGTCAAAATTAATTTGAAAGCTATTAATAGAATTTCTGCCACTGGTTAGCAATAATCATCAAGCCATGGCTTTAATAGAATTTCTGCCACTGGTTAGCAAAAATCATCAGGCTTTGATGATTACAAGCCATGGTTGGTTGACTGAGCCGGCTGAAACTGAATCCGACGAAGACGGAGGTCCTGTGCCTGAGCCGAGGCAGTTCGTGGGTAGAGATCCTACTCCCGACCTTTGATGGGGCGCCTCTGGTGCCAGCGCCGGAGGTTAGGAGTTTGGGAGTGCTTTTGGGTGCCTCCTTAACAATGAAGGCCCAGGTAGCAGCCACTGCCAAGGCAGCCTTTTACCGTCTCCGGCTGATCAGGCAGTTGGTTCCCTTCCTAGACCGCAACAACCTGGCAACAGTGATCCATGTGACGGTCACCTCGAGATTAGACTACTGTAACGCTCTCTACATGGGGCTTCCCTTGTCGCAAATTCGGAAGCTGCAGCTAGTGCAGAATGCTGTGGCCAGGCTTTTGATGGGCCTCCCCAGGTGGGAGCACATCCAGCCTGTGCTGAAGACATTGCACTGGCTGCCAAGAGCATACTGAATGTCAAGGTGCTGGTTCTTACCTTTAAAGCCCTATATGGCCAGGGTCCGACATACCTGAGGAACCGCCTTTCCCCATACATACCCCAGAGAGCACTACGGTCAGGGTCTCAAAATCGACTGGCCCTCCCGGGTCCCAAGCAGTGTTCCCTCTAAGCTGTGGAGTCTTGTGAGCAAAAAATCTTCTTTGTGAGCTGCTGGCATTAAAGTTGTGAGCGCGCGATTTGGCTGCTGCATAAATTAGTGTGCTCTGGAGCCCTCCTTCCTGAGCTGAGACAAAAATGTGTGAGCCGGAGGCTAAAAAACTGTGAGCTAGCACACACTAACTCAGCTTAGAGGGAACACTGGTCCCAAGAATGCCAGGCTTGCTACTACCAGAGCCAGGGCCTTCTCAGTGGCGGCTCCATACTGGCGGAACGGGCTCCCAGAAGAGATCAGGGCCCTGTGGGATCTTTTACAGTTCCGCAGGGCCTGCAAGATGGAGCTCTTCCACCAGGCTTTCAACTAAGGGGCCACCACCACTATTATCACCAACAACCTTAATTATAGAGCCCTGGCCCTTGGCTTTGACATCTACAGCCTGTGCTGCCGCTCGTATCAGGATCATGGAGCAGAACATTTAGTTAGACCTTTGTATGCAGTCAGAGAGTATGCCATCGTTAAGCAATAAATTAAATATTGCCAGCACTTTATGATACTGAATTGTTTATAGCTGAACTGTTTTTAGATAATTTTACGTGGATTTTAATTGTTATTTATGTACCAAATTGTGTAAGCTGCCCTGAGCCTGCTTTTGCGGGGAGGGTGGGGTATTAAATAAATAAATAAATAAATAAATCTTATTTAAATTCCTCAAAAGCGTTCACACTTCTGAAAGTCTAATCTTTTAATAGCATTAAATTAAAATTAAATTCAAGTTTCAGAGGTATAATGGCTGGGAAGCCTGTGTGTACAGATACCTTCCTCTGCATGGGACAGCTGGCAATTTTTCTGCCGCCTCCCCCACCCCTGGTGTCATATACCATATAATTCCTTTATCTTCAGAAGTGGCCTTGCAGGCAAGGCAAAGCACTGCACTAGGAAGGGGAAGCCTTGGGGGGTGCATACAGAACATCATGCATGTCCCTTTGGTTCCCCGCCATTGTAAATTTACTGCACATTACAATAAATTAGAAGACAGATCCAGTGGAAACCCCAAAACCGTATCCCCTTACCTAGAGTGACTTAGAACACACAGTATCTAGTGAAATGCAGCTCTCCAAAGAGAAGGAGAAATACCTTATGGAATTGATCAGGGCTTTTTTTTTTTGTAGAAAAAGCCCAGCAGAAACTCATTCGCATAATAGGCCACACCCCACAGCAGAAACTCATTAGCCTATTAGGCCACACCCCAATGGCACAGCTCATTAGCATATTAGGCCACACCCCATGCCTTCCCTTGGCTTGCCCGGGCACCCCATGGCTACAGGGAGCCCAGGCAAGTCAACCCTTGGACAGGCCGGGGGAAGCACAGGAAGGCATTTAAATGCCTCCCCAATCTTTCTAACCCCCCCCCAGTGGCTCACGTGCCTCAGAGTCGCTGGGGGGGGTCACTCTCCAGGCCTTCCCTCTGTAGCCAACACAGAGGTTTGGGCTGTAGTGGGCGTGGCCAACTCTGAAGCTAGCTGGAACTCCATTCCTGACCAAAAATAGCCCTGGAATTGATCCATAATTTCATTACAGCCCATATTTTTCATTGTCTGGAACCGGACTCTAGCCTTGACGTCACCACCACCCCTTACTGGCCATTAAGACCACACCTGCCTGGC
>NW_015163135.1:405159-406128 GCF_001447785.1 Gekko japonicus
GGGGTGGGGCTTGTTGCATGTGCCCGCCCCCTGGGCTCTTTACTGCCGGAGCTCGGCTCCTGTGCGCTCCTGCAGGAAATGACCCCTGAAAAAACTGAAATATCTCAGACTTTCTGGCTCTGCCATTGATCCATCCAGACAAAGCTTACTATCAGGAAAATAGATCTCTTTCTCTAAAAGCAGTAATTGCCTGACAATAAATCATTTCCTTGGCACTGTGAGTTTTATCAATGAATTCTCAAGACTCTACAGCTACTTCCCCGAATATATCACAATAAAAATCCACGTGCATTAATCAGTTTTTGTAAGATATGCATTTGAAATCAAAAGTTACTTGTGGTTGAATAAATAAACTGTCTTTTCTCCCAATTTGCCCTTCACTTCCGGATTCATTAGCTTGAAAGGTTAATACCTCATTAGCTTTACCACAACATCCCCTGTGCTTGTTATGACAAATAATTCATAATAGGTTGGATCCAAAATGTATTTTCTTCTGACATATTTAAGACAAACAATAAGACTTTCTTTAATGTTTTAGTTATAGGCTCATCAAATCCTCTTTTTGCCTGCCTTTTCAACTTATATTTGTTTGGCCAGCAACTGTGCTCCTCATTCTCTTCATCTGGCAAGATATCTACCTCTGAAAGTACAGTTTTATCTTTTATGGCTTGATTCTGCTCATTAACTACTCTCAGATTTCACCGTGTTTCCTAATGCGTGGAGTCCACCTTCTACCTGAGGTTCAATTACTGTACATTTAAATAACTCAGAAGCATCCTTCTTTACTTCTATTCAATTTCATTTTCACCTATTCCCCGGTTTTTTAGATCTTTCCTCATCTAAAATTAAATGTGGTTGTGTTGGACTTTTGGGACTTTCCTATTTACAGAAATTAAATAGACTTAGTAGCACTGTAGTCACTATTTCAACTCTTAAAACACCTTCTCTTCTAGTTGTCTCCCTTATTTC
>NW_015163135.1:406146-435436 GCF_001447785.1 Gekko japonicus
CCTTCCTTGTAGGGCAAAAGTACACCCCCCGTATTTTTTTTTTTTTTTTTGCAGGCCTGGTATTTTCACCCAAAGTGAGTTTATTCCTCTTAAACTTTCTGATTTATTGGATTCTACAAGTTCTTTGACATACAGAGCAATATTAACTCTCACACATTCTTCCCTTTTCTTTCTAGAGAGTTTCTATTCTGGGATAACTGTATCTCATTGCTCTTCTCTGTTCTGCAAGATATCTGAAATGCTCACTATATCTATTGTTAAGTCGCTCGCTTAACAAAGTAGTCGGAGAGTGATTCAGCAAATATTCAGCTTTATTCAACAACTTGAACACAACTCCAACACGGATCAACATCTGATAGCCAGAACAGCTTTTGCATTAAAGCTGTTCCCTTTTTAAACTCTCCCGGCTAATGTAGCCACGCCTACTATACAATTATCAACCAATAAAGTTGTATACATAAGGACCAATCACGGACGTTCCCGCTCAGGGAGCTTGCTGACCAGTGATTGGTTGGTTCTTCCTGGGCTAGCAATGTGATTGGATGGATTTGGATCCTAGCCCAGGACGAAGCTTAACATTACATTTCTATGAGGTGATTCGCATACAGGTTTAGGCATTCAATGACAGCTATTGAATACACTACATCTATGTTCTTGTTTAGCATCAAGCATCCAGCTCTCCCATCCTGGCTTGGGGATTTCTGGTATTTGCATATAAACACACACGCCTTGTTTGCCTCTTCAAGTGTCCTGGATAGGCACATTTTTCTCTGGTACCCTTTGGTCTCCCTGACAGCTGTCACTTCCTACCACAGGATCACTGTCAAGATTTAGCCTGTTCCCATTTAAATGACCTGGAACATTTACTCTATTTTCCTCCAGAAATGAGTTGTTCCACATGACGTAGTCCTCAGCGCCTGTTGATTTTTCTCCTTGGATTTTGTTTAAAAGCTGCACTATGACCATTTTGATATTAAGCACCAACAGTCTGGTTACATTTTGGTTTAAATGCAGCATTTCTCTTTCCCACAGGATCAGCCCATCCTCCAACATTTCTCAGTATGCTAACAAATCCAAAACTACCATCTCAACCATGCACTGACATTCCTAATCTCTGCTTGTCTAACTGATTCTGAATGGTACAGGCTGCATTTCTAAAAAGGTTACTCGTTGAGGTCTTGACTAGGGATGGGCACGAATCTTGTCACAAACCTAATTTTGTGACAAACATACCCAGTTCATGGTTCGCAAACCAAGATTCGTGCCCATCCCTATCCACAACCCTCCCATGAACCTCCACATGGTTTTTGGGAGGTTCATGGGCTTCATAGTGGGAAGCAGGGGGGAGTGAGAGGGAGCAAGATGCAAACCACTTCAGCAATCCCTATCATCTGTCCCCCCCACTTCCAAGCATTACCTTTAAATTGCTTTTGGAAGCATGCGCTGCACGTCAGTGAAGTCCAAGTGGCAAGTTCACCAGTTCCAGAACATTCTCTTTAAATGGCTTTTGCAAGCGGATGCCACATGCGAATGAAGTCCAAGCAGCAAGTTCACCCGGAATTGGTGAACTCACCACTTGGACTTCACTCGCCTGCAGCACCCACCTGCAAAAGCCATTTAAAGGGAACGTTCCCTTTAAATGGCTTTTGCAAGTTCTCCCCCCCTACTTCCATTCTGCTGGCCTCGGGGAGCTGCCACCAGCAGAAAGGAGGAAGGGGTGGAAGGATTCCCCACTTCTATTCTCAGGAGATCTTTCCTCCCTCCTTTCTGCTGGCAACGTCTTCCTGAGGTCCGCAGAACTGGTTTGGTAAACAGGGTGGTTCATGAAGGTCCATGGTTCATGTGACCTCATGAACCTCATGAACCTTGACATGGGATGAACCTCAGTTTCCCTGGTTCATGCCCATCCCTTTTTCACTAGCATCCTAAACATTTCTTCCATGTACAACAACTGCTGCCTTCTCCTCCACATCACCACAGACAGTGTTTGACATCTACAACACTACCTGGTCAAAAATACCCATCACAAACCCATCTCCCTATGTTCCCAATTATTGAATCTCCCACTAATAAAGCCCCTCTTCCGCACCCTAGAGGGGTATCTTTAGCACGAGATGATATTCGCTATTGAAGGAATGGGTTCTAATAGCTCCCTGCCTCTTCAACCTCATACCTTCTTTCCTATAGCTTTCATTGTCCATAACAGCAGAGCATGTCTTCATGAAAGTGGGATACCTTGGACAGATCACTGAAAGTCTTATTGACATTTATCTGACTCCCTCAGCTTCTTCAGGTAACAAGTTTAGCCTTAAGGGAACAAGCTCATTTCCCAAGGGCCTGGCACTCACAGTACCAAGCACACACCTAAAACATTTGACCAGAAGGCAGGCAGATTTACATGTTATATACTTTGATACACTAAATAGCCCCCAATGCCATTCTAGCGATCTATTTTCATGACTGGATTTATCTTTAAAGCTAGGGTGTTTATTCAGAAGTGAGAACATGGGCTGGATCCAGCAAAGCTTGAACGGAAAAGAAAACATTCTTAGCACAGTTCTACTAGAGCAAGCAATAATGCAAGGTCTAGTGCAATCCACAGTGCTTCACTGAAGTACTGACCCCCCCCAAAAAAATACCCTATGATATATCTTGTGCAAGTGGAAAACAAGTCTAGATCCAGCAGTTTTAACAAAACAAGTAGCCTGCAAAATTTCAGGACAGACAAAAAGAAATACTTCTTTACTCAGTGAGTAATGAAGTTGTGGGATTCACTGTCAGTGGATGTATTGATGGCCACAAGCATGGATGGCTTTAAAGGGAGTTAGACAGACTCATGGACAATAGGTCCATCAATGGCTACCAGCCACGGTGACTAAACGGAACCTCCAAAAGCAGCAAACGTCTGATTACAAGTGCTAGAAGACAACTTCAGGCCTTGGCCTTTGTGCCGTCTGTTGGCCCTCCAGGGTAACTCAAGCCACCTTAAGCCAAAAGAGAAGGTGTGGTGTAAATATTTTAATAAATTAAAAAATGGCTGGTCACTTTGTGTAATAGGTTGCTGGTCTAGATGGACCTCTGGTTTGATACAGCAGGGCTTATGTTCTTAAGGTTCCTTTTAGTACTTCTGCTAGCACAGGACCCATTACACATGTGGAAATGCTCCATGGAATCCAATCTGTTCTTAAGCTTGTATATACTGAAGGAAAGAGTCTAGAACCCTGGCTTCCTTGTTTTGAACTCACACAAGGGTTTAACTCTCCTTCCTCTCATATATTTTCCAAGTGCTCTCCTGACCTTACAGAGCTGGTCCTCTCCTTATTTTTACCGCCAACTGCCTGCTTCTCTTCTCACCCTTGAAGTCGTTTTGGGCCACTCGCCACCAACTGAGCAATAAGTTAAACTGGCACTTTTCATCATCCGATCCATGATCAGCTTTCCAGCACATTCAGTAATTCTGACACCGTCAAGTCAGTTTATGACAGCGTAGATCAGGTAACATTTGTCGGTACACATATATCATATATTAAATCTGTCATTGAAATAGATAAACATTCTACATTTGGAACAGTCAAGGATAATTATAGTAGCACAAACATCTAGAGCAGCCTACTCAGAATGATGATATATATATCTCCCTTAACACTTTAGCCAAGGGGTATCCTTCTCTTACAGCATTCTGCGTACATAACCTTTTCTTGTACACACCACTCATCTTTCTGCTTAGGAGCCTCATAAGACTTCCAGTGACATCAGCAACAGGGATATGCAGTTGGAATGTTAGTAAACACAATCCAACCTTAACTGCACCCCATTAGGAAATATAGTACATGTTCATAAGCCAAACAAAATCATTCCAGCTTTTTGAAGTCTCTGGAAATCCTGTGATATTCTGTTGTTGTTGTTCAGTCGCACAGTCGAGTCCGACTCTTCGCGACTCCATGGACAATCTCCCGCCAGGCTCTCCTGTCTTCCGCCGTCCTCCGAAGTTGGCTCAATTTCATGTTCGTTGCATCGCTGACACTGTCTAACCATCTCATCCTTTGCCGTCCCCGTCTTCTTTGACCTTCAATCTTTCCCAGCATCAGGGTCTTCTCCAGTGAGTGCTCCCTTCTCATTTGGTGGCCAAAGTATTTGAGCTTCAGTTTCATTATCTGGCCTTCCAGGGAACAGTCAGGGTTGATTTCTTTGAGGATTGACTGATTTGTTCTTCTTGCAGTCCAAGGGACTCTCAAGAGTCTTCTCCAGCAGCATAGTTCAAAAGAATCTATTCTTCGGCGCTCGGCCTTCCTTATAGTCCAACTCTCACAGCCATACATGACTACTGGGAATACCATTGCTTTGACCATGCGGACTTTTGTTGGCAGGGTGATGTCTCTACTTTTTATCATGCTGTTTAGGTTCTACTATCTAGTTAACTAGGTTTTTTTCCCAGCCAGCAGGAGAGGCTGGGTAGTAAAGAAAAAGTGCAACCCGGCATCGAGAGATGTGAGTAACATAGATGTCGTCAAACTAGAAGAGCTCCCAATGAACAAAATCACCCTGATTAACATTTTTATCCTTATCATTTCAGATTCTACCTATCATTGTATTCTCAGTGGCTTTCCATTTCTATATAAGCACAGGTCCTGTTGGTTGGAGTGATTCTTTTATCTGGGTCCATGTTTGTGTCTGCTGGAAGCAAGACAGGGCAGCCTGGCGATCAGGGAGAACACAGCAGAGGGTACAGCTTGTTTCCTCCTCTACTGGGGGAAATAGAGATGAAGGTTTTACTTACACATACTGGAAGGCAGGCGAGGCTACACAGATTAGAAACATTAGAGGCTCAGAAGCTACAGCCTGTCTCCTTCCAATTAAAGATAGGCAGAACCAGCCAGTCTACATACTCTAGAGGGAACAGAGGGAAATGGTTTACTTATAATAACTGGCTGGCAGGCAGGGCAGTGCAGATAGGGAGGGCGAGAGGGAGGGAGGGAGGAAACAGAGGTACAGGCCCAGCTCCTGCACCCTTTACTACAAGCGGCCTGCCTGTATGCAAACAAGCAGAGAGGAGAAGGTAGAGGCAGATGTTAAGGATTTAGTCCAGCGTAAACACGCACACAACAAACCCCAAACTACTTTCACCTGTTTTCCCCAAACCAACTGTGATATTAGAAGTCAACAGAAAAGTGCCTAAAAGCAAGCACAGCAAGGAGGCAGCAGATTTTAGTTTTCTTGGCCAGAGCAGACTCATTTCCTCTACTTGGAATATCCAGGAACAACAGGACAATTTCATCATGTGCCAATTCATACCTCTATGTGCCCACTCTACAAGTGAGAATTTTAATCAGATGTAGAAGGGGATTTCTTCTGCTGGTCTGAAATTTGATAGAGAGGGTCCCCCAAGTGTTAGATATAACCTTGAGAATTTCATTTCAACAGGAGAGAAAGTTAAATGTGAAAATGGGTTTCCCATGCAAACTAATAGAAACAAGCAACTTCTGAATTTATTTTCTACTACTAGCCTTATATTCAATATTAAACAACCCAATTAAATTGAATGACAATTAATTTTAATCAGACTTTGTTACACACCTCTAATCAGCAATATAGTAAAAAAAAGTTTACAATACTGAGATCTTAAAAACTTCAACTGACCTCAATTTCCTAAGTTTAAATGGCAGCAGCAGTTCTATTATATAGTCTTAAGTTTAAAAAATGCACTATTAACTGTCTATCCCATGGAAACAAGGTCAATACACAAAGGAAAACAACAAAAAACCAACCAACCACAGATATATTATAGAATGTTCAACACAGCACATATTTATGTGCCCTGTTAGAAGCCTATAAGCAAACTCAATCACAGAGTTTTAAAAAACTAACACCAGAAGATAAAGTATCTGCTTCACTATTAGTAAAAAATGATCTGTCCTGTGATGAGTAACAAACCTGCCCTGTAGTACTGAGTATTCTTAGGGTCTGTAACATCTTACAATAAGGCAGTGGTGGCAAATCTATGGCACAGGTGCCAGAGGTGGCACTCAGAGCCCTCTCTGTGGGCACGCGTGCCATCGCCCCAGCCAGGCCCAGACCATCATTAAAGTGTCGAATTCTCTGCCAAATAATTTTAAGTAAATGAAAGCATTTGGGATTGCTTTCCTTACTTTGTTTGGATCATCTTAAGTTAATGTATGAGTTGTTTTTTCTGAAAAGTAAAACCTCAGTATTCAGGTTAAATTGCCGTGTTGGCACTTTGCGATAAATAAGTGGGTTTTGGGTCGCAGTTTGGGCACTCGGTCTCTAAAAGGTTCGCCATCACTGCCTTAGGGTCTATAAAACTTAAGCCAGTTCTCCATTCTTACACAGAACACCGCAAAATCTAAACAGTCTTTACAAATGATTTTGTTTACTACAAACTCTTCTGTAAGAATCCTCTGGATGCGAGGAAACATTAGCAGGTAAAATGCCTTTTACTTGTGATACTGACTACAGCTTTCCAGGAATGATTTATTATTTGCTTACACAAGCTTGTTAACAATCTTATTTTGAATCCACAGAAAAGAAGGTATACACAACTATATACAGATCCTGTTAATATTAATATATATAATATTAATATATTTGCAACCTGCCTTTTCAGAGATTAAACCTTAAAGACTAACAATTTCAAGAAGTCCCTGCTGGAATAAGAGTTAGTTAGTCTTTAAGTCCCAAAACTCCTGCTTATTTTCTGCTGCAACAGACTAACTTGGCTACCCCTACTCTAATCAACCTTATCAGCGGCATGCAGTGGTGCTGTGGGTGGATGATATGCAAAATAGTACTGGCTGCACAGAAGGATTCTTTGGAATCTCTATCAGCTTGATAGCAGGAAATATTTTGTTCTCAGCCTGAATACATTATTTTACAGTAACAAATAACATTTCTGGAGACTGATAGGCCGCCCTTATTTCTATAATCTAAAATTCACGCAACTATAAATCTAGTCAATCGGGATTGTCATTAACATGCAATTCTGACAACGAATGAAAAGTTATTGTATCATTAAAAAAATAAACTAGAGTGTGTGTACAGTTAGTTACTTCTGTTAATTCAAATGGTAGAACGCCTGCTTTAACAACTATGAACAGCCATTGTGGCTGTTCGAGAATCACCGCGGTCGGAGTGAGCTCCCAACCCTAGTCCCAGCTCCCGCTCACCCAGCGGCTCGAAAGCAAAGTAACATCTAAATAGTGAGTAGAGAAATGGGTACCTACCCTTAGATGGGTAGGGGGCACCCTCCTTCAATGGTATGTGGTGGCGGCATGGAGACGGCGCAGACGGCAGAAGAGAGAGAACATCGACGGTGGCAGAGCAATGATGGTGGAACTCGGTGGAGCAACCCCTGGTGGCCAGCAAGAACATCGTGCGGCCGATGACAACTAAGGACGGAGACCGGAGGCGCGCGACAGAGTGTATGCGGGGCGCGGCGGAGCCTTGCTTGACAGAGCCGACGCCGGAAGCAAACACAAAAGCGTGCGCCTGCGCGGTCCTACCGACAGCCATCCAAGGGGAGCCACCGGAGACTGCCGCCAAGAAAAAACATCAGAGCCTGCCAAAAAGAAGAAGCCGAGCCGAGCCAGAACAACAACAAGGATCCACCACCTGGGTGCCGGTAGGATCCCCCCCCCCGAAAATATGTGGCCTAAGTTAGGGTTCAGCGTTACTAGAACGCACCATGTAAACCGCCCAGAGACCCTTCGGGGCTAGGGCGGTATAGCAAGTCTAAAGTATAAATGAATGAATAAATAAATAAATAAATAAATGCATGATATAAAATCATATTTAAAAGATTCTATAAACAGCCCTGACCTCGATAGCCCAGGCAAACCTGATCCCGTTAGATCTCGGAAGCTAAGCCGGGCCAACACCGGCAAGTACTCCAATGACAGACCTCCAAAGAATACCAGGGCCGGGAGGCCAGAGGCAAGCTATCAAGCCACTTCTCTGAATGTCCTCCATGCCCCAGCAGGAGTCACCAGAAGTTGCCAAGACTTCCAGGCACGGGCACACACATGCGCATGCACACACACACGTGCACAAAAATGCAAAAATACCTCCCAAAAAGATTCTATGGTCAATTAACTAAATATGGTCAATTAACTAAATCCCTTTGTTGTTAGACTAATGATCTTGCCACATTTGCCCCTGTTAAGAAGACAGACCAAGGTATGTGTACATAAATTTAGAGGGCTCAATTGCTATGTCCTGGCTACCTGTCAATGGTTGAACAGCTATTGCTGGTTTAGGATTTGCAAACAGCTCTACTTTAAAGGCTTGTGAAATGGTTTTGCTTTACTGCCCATCTGTACTGAAAGAGATTCCTCCCCCTGCCACCAGCTAAAGGGAGGAGGCAGGTATATTGATGGAAAAAACAGTTTACCCATAGGTAGAAGATTACAACTGTGCAAGATGCTACTTTGCACTCTGTGAACACTCAAAGGTCAAGCTAAAGACCTGATCTGCAACTTTTCTCGATCTAACCTTTTGTCTTAGTTAGCCAGTGCCCAGATCCAGTGGCATCTTGGCGCAAGGTAACCAGGAGAACAAAAAACTTTTCATTTGGCACCCAAATATGCACATGATTCATGAAGTCTCAAGCAATTTTCTGACAAGATTATCTGGCTTTCACTGTCATTATGCAGTGTCCAATTCCAAGCACACTGGACACACCTACATTATGGTTCTAGGTAGAGGTAGCTGGATGGACTAGAAAAAACAACAGATGAAGGGACAACAGGTCTAGATATCTTACTCCTTGGCTTTTCCCTGCAGACTTTAATTTGTACTTACGAGGTTTTAGTTAGTGCTTTATGAACAAGCTTATTTAGAGCTTGTGCTATGACTGGCTGCTGAGATCAGTAGTGCATGACAAGCCCTTTCAAGATGATGCAGAATCTAGAGTAACTTCACGAGGGTGATGTTTACACTTTCCCGGCTTAAGCAAGGTCATTTTGCCCTGACTGCACACATGCAATGTTTGTGCCAGAAATTCTTCGCCTACTAATGATCAATATCCATGCAACTGCATACTGCTGACACTAAAGAAAGTTCAGCAGCAATATTTTTAGGGTCCAAAGAAAAATAAGAGGCACAATATTATTATTTAATCGTAGCAGACTTTTAAGCAGGTATATATTTTTATTTTAGTGTATCCATACTTTTCATTTAATGTTGCCAGCAGATCCACTTGCCCTTGGAACCCATGCTGTGTTCAAGGACCCCAGGGATTATCTCATTTTATCCACACAAATTATAATCCTAGGAGATAGTGTCCAGCAGTGGGTGAACTGCCACTATCGGAGACTGTCTTTTTAAGGAGTGCTACTGCCACAACAGGGCTTCGGTGGCTCATATGTTAAGATGCTGAGCTAAAGACTAGAAGGTCTGTCGTTCGGCAGTTCGAGACCCGAGTGCCACGTGACGGAGTGAGCTCCTGGCTCTGGCCCCAGCTCCTGCCAACCTAGCAGTTTGAAAGCAAGAAACTGCAAGTAGATAAATAGGTACCGCTTTGGTGGGAAGGAAACAGTGATCCATGGGCCTCGGTGTTTAGTCATGCCAGCCACATGACCATGGAAACATCTTTGGACAGCGCTGGCTCTTCGGCTTAGAAATAGAGATGAGCACTGCCCCCTAGAGTCAGATTCAACTAGCTCTCAAGCAAGGGAAACCTTTACCTTTACCTTACTGCCACAACAGCTGTTCAGTGGTGATTTGGTATGGGTTTTGAGATGGGGTTCAGCCTCAGCCATTAGCTTGCTGGCTCCTGTGGGGAAAGGAATCCCCAGGAGAGGACAGGGCAGTGTTCCCTATAAAACCAGCTGGGAGGAGGCTGATGAGGACAGCGCTCAGGCACCCTCCTCTGGCTGTAAGGAGGAAGAGGAACAAGACATTGAGAACCCCCCTCCCTCCTAATTTTGGGGTTGGTGAACAACATCAGGAGATGTGCCTCTGAAGAAATAGATAGGACAGAAGACTGCCCTCTATTCAAATCCAAAGACATAAAGGCACGTCGGTTTTCTTAAAAGGCAGAAGCAATTCCCACCACTTCCTCCTCCTACTGCAGACTCCCACTATGCTATTCCTGAAGCCTACAACAAAGAAACTTTGGGGAGTTCTGTGGTCTGCAGTGAGTGAGAAAAAATTGGTGGAAATAACAAGCCCCTTTTAAGAGAACTGAAATCTTTGTGTAGCTGGATGCAGGCCATTGACTTGTCCAAGGCTACTCAGTGAGGAGCTATACTAGATGTAACCAGGAGTTGATGTTATGGCATTTTTAAAAAAGAAAAAGAAAAGCTTCTGCAGGAGGCTGAAATACAGAGTAGAGGAAGGGATACTAAAGATACTTCTTAATCCTTTCTTATCTGGTCTCTTCTGCTCCAAACTGCCCTTCCAAGCAGCATTTCCACACACAGGGGGAAAGACACAATTCAATTTTGATTAAAATGTTTGCCAGAAGAGAAGAGTCTAGAACTCTGCCACTGCCTCTTCCAACACCCCCACCCCCGGTTTGCATTTCATCCACTCACTATTACTGCCTCTTGTGAGCCAGTTTGGTGTAGTGGTTAAGTATGTGGACTCTAATCTGGGAGAACCAGGTTTGATTCCCCACTCCTCCACTTGCACCTGCTGGATGACCTTGAGCAAGCCATAGTTCTGGCACAGCTGTTCTTGAAAAAAAGAGCAGTTTCTGTCAAGAGCTCTCTCAGCCCCACCTACCTCACAGGGTGTCTGTTGTGGGGAGGGGAAGGGAAAGGAGTTGGTAAGCCGCTCTGAGACACCTTTGGGTAGTGAAGGGCTGGGTGTAAATGCAATCTCGTCTTCTTCTTCTTGTGGCTGCTTTAATTTTTCCCCAAAAACTGCTGAATGACCATTACATGGATCTTCTGAGTTTGGCCATGACCTATGTGACTAAGTAGGAATCTGAACCTGAAGGTTTCCCAGTCCAGAATGCCATGCTGACTCATACTCATCTAGCAATGGTCACATTTAGCATGGAGATAAGGAGGCCTGCATTTCTTTCTAGACATCCCAAAGTTCTCAAATATAAATTTAATCTATGAATGGATGGGATCTTTGTGCATACAAGCTATCCTCAGGATCACAATCAACGGGTGTTACCCACTGAGTCCCTCTATGTATGGAGAACACTCTTCACTTACAGTTGCAATGATGACACAGCATAAAGAAACAGCGGGCACAATCCAACAATCTACTGTGTGCAGTAGAGTTTATATATGTACAGCCCTGAGTTGTTGCTTACTTTTGTCATTCGAACGCAAATACATACAACAACACCTGCGCCTTCTACGCTGCCCTTAATGTTTTGAAATATGTTGTGTGCCTTAGAATGAAACATAAATGTAGGCACTGATTGGATTGCACAGTCAAATATGCTCTATTTCTAAAAGAATAAAAATATGATTTAGAAATAGCTGGCTAAATTGCAGGTTGATGCATTTAAAAGAAAACAAAACCTAGCCAGTTCCAATTTACCAGACTTGGGAGTAAGTCCCACTGAAATCCACTGCTTTATTTCCAAATACACTGCAAGCAAACTAAATAAAACTATTAGAATTAAAGAAAAATGGGATTTGGTGTTCAGGACATTGTTGGGACTGAGAATGAAACGAAAGTATTACCTGCATCCAGACCTATGGACTACAGCCTACCTCTATAAAATCAGATAAGGTATGTATTATATATATTTCTAGACTTTTACAAATGAAAAGGCCAAGATAAAAAGCTGAAGTGATTTCTCCAAGTTCAATACAATTACAGGACAGCTAGGAACAGAAGTCTGGATTTCTAGCCACTATGCTATCAAGAGCAGACGCCCGCCAATGATATATAGTATAATATGGTTATATAAAACATTCACTTCTGCCTGTAATACACTACATGATTTAAGGGTCATTTCTGCAGTATTATTTACAATTCAAACACACCGGATCAAAGCATATTTCTAATTGCCCTCTTTTATAGTTTAATATAAAAACAAATTTGGGAATTGGCGATTGTTCCATTGGATCTTTCTTTTAGGGGGGAAAAATAGGGCAGTTTTAGTGATCTCCATGTTTAGCACCTCAATGAAACCTGGCCATGAGCTACTGTAGAATCCAGAATACAAGGAATGTGTGCAGTCAGTGGAAGACTAATTGCAATAGATGTATGACTGAGGCTTCCTTATATGGCTGAAATGGTTTAGAAGGTTTCTATTTGATAGTTTAGCACAACCAAGTTTGTCAAATACTTGATGAGATGCATTCAACTGCATGAGTTTAAGCAAGCCTGCCAGAGGATCTGACATCTGTCTTATATTGTGATATTCATCACAACATCTCAGTCAATCCATTAGTACACCAAAGCATTTCAGTAAGTGACACTGACTAGAATAAAATGGGGGGCAGTGCTTTCTTAATCCATTTCATGCTTACCTTTCTCACATTGTAAAAATCGCGATGTGGATTGCTCTTCAGTTCCTTAAGCTCGGACATTTCATTTAACATCTCATGTAAACCAAACTTAGATTCTAAAAAGTTAAGTCTTCGGTGACAGTATGTTTTCCTGTGGAAAAAGGAACATGACATCATAACTGTGATCATAATACCCAGAACTCATGTACAGAGGAGAATTATGTTGATCAGATTATACACCAACAATCTGGTAGTTAATGCATAACTTTCATTCAGATTCATTTGTTGCAAAATATCAGGCGTATAATCTACCATGGTTGTTCATATCGAAACATAATTTAGTTCTGCCATCTGCCAAATACAACATTTTGGAAATTCAAGATGTTTGCCACCTCACATCCCAGAATTTAAATCACATAGCTGTTTAAATGTCAGCAGCCTTTTAGCTACTGAAGTGTAGAATAGCTACTAAAGTTTCCTTAAAGTTTTTTCATTAAAAACAACAACACAAAACAAAACCATACGTTGGACCATCTGCAATAAGAGCCAACACATGACTGAGGTCAAGGGTGTAGGTCTGTAGATCAGGATAAGGCAGGCTCCGGGGCTCATCAAGTTCCTTCATTTCCTTGTTATCAAAAACAAAAAGAATGCCACCCTTCATCTTCACAACATAATCCAAGTTCCCTGGAGCATCTTCAAGACTGTAAGGATCTTGCATTTCTTTTGGAGGTGGATGAAAATCTGTAATAGGTCAGAAGACTTTGGACATTATTCAAAATTCAGTATCACTACTGGTGATACTGGTTACAGTATTCCAACAAAATATCATTGTACTAGTCTTATTAAAATAGTCTATTGTTCATGCTAGTGTTATTCTGAACCACTTAACTTTATTTAACTTTTACGTTCAATGTGGTTTAACAGTTCTTACCAGCCCCTAATGGAGTGCACCCCAACTGTTCAACTAAGCTGTTCAACTAAGAGTGGCATGTTCCGTCAACACGACAGCTATGCCTGTGGATGCAATACATACTGACAAATCCTGCTGCCCTTAGCTGAACAGAATGGCAGCATACAAATCCCTTTATTACAGTGGATTTGAGAGTTCTTAACCATGCACCTGAAGGTGCTTTGAGAATACATTCTTCAAAAAAGAACCCTGCACTTTTTTAACTCAGCAGTTTCAGAAACCCTTTATGAAATGGAATCAGCATTGATATTGAACACGTGAACACATGAAACTGCCTTATACTGAATCAGACCCTTGCTCCATCAAACTCAGTATTATCTACTCCAACTGGCAGAGGCTTTCTAGGGTCTCAGGCAGAGGTCTTTCACATCACCTACTGCCAAATGTTTTAACTGGAGATACCTTGGACTGAACCTGGGACTTTCTGCATGCCAAGCAGATGTTCTACCATTGAGCCAAAGCCCCCAAACATGCCAAAAAGGCTAGTGTAAGCAGTGGCAATTCTGTTAGCATCTTTTTTTCTGTTCTGCCTTAGACAGCAACCTGACAGAGAGTTAGATCCTATCAGCCTTTCTACTCAATCTTGTGCAATTCCCCTTTTCATTGAAACTTCCATCCTGCATGGCATCCATCTTCACCTACTTGATTTATGGTGCTAAAAACACAGAAAAAAGGCTAGGGGAAAAGTCCCAGCCCTTATCAGTCAATAGGGTTGGCAACAGGCCTGGAAACAAATATCCTGTCCCTTTAATCGTGGTTTAATGTGTAGAAATGGGCAGTTGTATTTAATGGCATGGAAGTAAATAACATCACCTGGTAAATAACACTGCATTAATCTTCTATTAACGGGACAGAACATTTTTCTCCATGCCTGTTGACAACCCTATGCTCAACTAAAACAGATACTAGTGGAGTTCACCGCAGACAATATTGTAGTTGGAGGGCAGCTGTGCAATTACTATGGCTCTGGGGAAATTATTGTTCCTGTTCTTCTACTATATTTTTCTTTGACTTCTGAAAACATACTAGTGAGTTGCCATCAACTTAGCACAGTGTAACAGCCACTGTATTATTTGGACTATAGGGCTGGACTGCTCTTACACTATAAAAGTATTTATATTGTCAATATTTACTCCTTAAACATAAAATTTCAACAAATCCTAATAGATATTCAAGTAAATATTAACTAAAAAGGCACATTAAGATCAATAACATAAATATATCATATTTTCATAGGTACAAGACTATGTCTAGTATACCTGGAAGCACCTCATCTTCAACTTTCCATGTTGTATTCTGCATACTGCATAAATATTGTGACGTTGTCCTTGGAAAACGATGGTATGCGAGGCGACAATATTTCTCTCGAATTAGCAGAGCTTTTGCCAAGCTCTTTGCAGCCTGTTCATAATCATCGACTGTAACCTGAAGACAGAAATTATATAATTATTGAAAAGTCTACTTAATGTTAGTATGTAATGTTAGAACTAAACCTAGTTCTCACTGAAGTTGTAAACCAGTGCCTGGGCTGGATCACTTCAGACTACAGGTGGAGGCTCCTCCATACAAACTAACTCTTGGATGTACAAGACTAGATGTCAGGAAGGAGGCTAGACTAAAACTCAGTCACCTACAGGGCTTTTTTTCTGGGGGAATGTGCTGGAACAGTGTTCCAGAACCTCTTCGATAAAATTATTTTTTAAAATGTTCAAAAGTTCATGAGTTTTCAGTATACAGATTGAAAACTTAATTTCCCTCTTGAGAGTTCTGGCACATCTTTTTCAAAAAACAAAGCCCTGGTTACCTATATCCCTTCATGTACAGTCATAAAACACATGCTGGAATGAATCCCTATGAGGCTTTTAAGAAGTTTGTTTTTAGTCCTTCGTCCAGAACAGTCCTCAGCCAGGTGTATGTGGTATTGTCTAGTCATCTTCTGGAATTGGAGATTGTGTGCAAACTATCTAGTTAAGAACATAAGAGACACCAATGTTGGATCAGGCCAAAGGCCCATCCAGTCCAACACTCTGTCACACAGTGGCCAAAAATACCAGGTGCCATCAGGAGGTCCACCAGTAGGGCCAGGACATTAGAAGCCCTCCCACTGTTGACCCCCTCAAGCACCAAGAAGACAGAGCATCACTTGCCCCAGAGCCCCTATCTATACCTTGTGGCTAATAGCCACTGATGGACCTCTGCTCATTGTTTCATTTCATGTGCACCGGCTACTCATGCGCGAAGCACAAGTAGTCTGCCTATATAGGAGATGCAGCTGGGTTTCCTTTTCAGAGAATGATAAGGCATGCTGCAGTGTATTCAGCATTACATGGGCCTAGCTACAGGTTGGCAAGAGAGAGAGAGGAGAACATTTCAAGTGCACTGGCTACTCATGCGCGAAGCACAAGTAGTCTGCCTATATAGGAGATGCAGCTGGGTTTCCTTTTCAGAGAATGATAAGGCATGCTGCAGTGTATTCAGCATTGCATGGGCCTAGCTACAGGTTGGCGAGAGAGAGAGAGGAGAATTTAAAGAGTGCCATTGATTCTTAGAATAATTCTTTGATCTATCTATACATTTATTCCAAAGTATGCATTTAATTAATTATATTTTGCCATTACTAATCAGTACTGAATCCGCATGTCCATGGTTGTGTTCAGACTGGCAGTTTGGCCCGATATAGGCACATTTTACAAACGGATTAAACAGGCAGGATCACACAGCCACATCTGTCAGGGGTGTACTGACCCCGTCAGCGGACGACTTGGAGCCGGGTTAAAAAGCCACCACCTCCGAAGTGGTGTATTTGTTTCCCCACATATTCATTGCGCATGGCCGGATGTGTGAACACAGGGGAGCGTGCGCAGAATGGATTTGGCAGTGTGAACCTGCAGATCCGTTCTGCCGCTACACACGCGGTTTTTAAAAAGAATTGCCTATGTGCGCATGCGTGTGCATGCGCACTACGCACACACATGGTTTTTGGATTTTATTTTTTTTGCAGTTTGCTCCGTGGCTGAGTCGCCACAATAATGTGGATGCTTTACCACGGGATGTCTCCGTGGGTAACCCACAGCAGGGTGTGCTGTGTGGCTGATATATCCCACTACACTTTAACCCGGTTCAATTAGAGGCGGCACCATATCGCGCCGAGCCGCCAGTGAGATCACAGCCCATGTTTATATACCACTGAATGGAGCAGATACTAAGCAAACACAAGGGATTATACTAATACTCTCACATTGGACATACAGCAGTTAACACTTAAAAAAAAAAAAATGATCATTTCCTTACCCCAGCACAATAATCCCCACTAATTGTAACTCTTTGAAATTCTGGTACATCGTATGTCCCTTGACTGGGCTGAAGAGCGCCTGGAAGGATTGGACTAGGAGGAGAGATAACGGGCACAGCTGATGGAGGCTTCCATTCCTGAGACGGAATTTGTAATGACAAGGACTGGGATCGAATCATCTTGAAACTTTTCTTCCTAGGTATCAATAGTAAACAATATTTAAATGAACACAATACTTACCCAGGGCAACAAAATAAGCTATTCTAGAAAAAAGTCTGGAGAATGATACATTTCTTAATTTGGCAATGTTAGTTACAAGATTTCTGTTCCATGTATCCAATACTACTTGCACTAACCATGGAGCTTTAATATGCCAGAATTTATCACCCAGAAAATATGTACTTAGGACAGAATGAAACAGCTACTGTAAAGTGCAAGGGTGCAAAACACTGGCACTACAGGGACATTATATAAGTTTTGCCTGAAAACATACCAGCAAAAACATTTAGAGCTGGAAGGACATAAGAACATAAGAGACGCCAATGTTGGATCAGGCCAAAGGCCCATCCAGTCCAACACTCTGTGTCACACAGTGGCCAGAAATACCAGGTGCCATCAGGAGGTCCACCAGTGGGGCCAGGACATTAGAAGCCTACTATTGACCCCCCCAAGCACCAAGAAGACAGAGCATCACTTGCCCCAGAGCCCCTATCTATACCTTGTGGCTAATAGCCACTGATGGACCTCTGCTTCATATGTTTATCTTATTCCCTCTTGAAGCTGTCCATGCTTGTAGCCGCCACCACCTCCTGTGGCAGTGAATTCCATGTGTGAATCACTCTTTGGGTGAAGAAGTACTTCCTTTTATCCGTTCTAACCCGACCACTCAGCATACTTCTCAAGCAACAAAATACAAAGAAACTTTGTCCACTCCAATAGACATTTTATGAAAATAGCATCCTAAGTTTCACTGTTTAGCTACATTAAAATTATACTAAAGGTCATTTTGTGAATGAAAACCTGTTTTCCCACATTAAAAATGCAAACAATTTTGTAGAATTACACAGCTCAAGGCTATAGCACAAGAAGAACAAGCAAATATGGCGTGGTCTGTTTTTTTAATGGGATGCCCGCAAACAACTCCCATAGGTACATCTGTCCCTCTCCCACTGAATGCAGCAGCAGGTTCTTCTGGCAAGGACCAGGATTACACGGTCTGCAAAGGTGCAGTGCACACAGGATTCCCTTAGCAGGTAATGGCTGAGCACAATGCCATGTGCTCTCAACTCTGCTGAAAGCTGGCAAGGAATTGAGCTCTATGAGGATTCCCCCCCATGCCCACAACAAATATGGGATAGCAGAGATCAGTTGGTAATTTGCTCACCTTTTAACCTCTAAATGTTTTATTATATATTTTAAGACAATTATTGTGCGCGATCACAAGGACAATTAGCCGCGCCCTAGGTGCGAATGCTGGGCAGATTTAAAGGGCGCCATCAGACACGAACATCTGGGAAGCGCCCTGCACCCGTCGGCAACCCGTTTTGCTCCACCGCATAAGCACCAGGGAACGTCTGGTAACAAACGGGTGGCTACAGGCCACAGACGGACTTTTCCCCTTTCCGATCGCTCCAGCGCGCTCTCATGGCGCCGGGATGGCCTGAGCAGGCCATCCCGACTCCGTGCCGGTTTTCCCCCCTTCTCAGTACGCGCATCATCGCACACTCGATAGGGAGCCCTCAGGGCTGAGATGTGGTTCATCGATTCCCCGTTTAAGCAAATTAGAAACAAATGACAAAAACAAACAAAAAAACGACTCACCCGCAGTTGCGTCTGATCACACAGTGGCGGGCTGCCCCCGCAGCTTTAAAGGACTATGTGATCGCACAACTGCGAGTCAAATTCCTCCGGAGGGAATAGCCCCCCCCCCGTTTTTCTTGCGCATGTGACCGCACCCATTATCTATTGAATGGCCATGAGGATTAGATCAAATGTAAGAGACCGGTAATGGAAGAGAAATCTGGTTTGAGAGGACAGATCTACAATGGACCATCATGCTTAAGATTCGCGAGTCCCCACTTCCGATATTACTTGACAAGTAGAATTTCAGAAACACCAGGAATCTGTATTTTTAAACAGGGCTTTTTTGGTAGAAAAAGCCCAGCAGGAACTCATTAGCATAATAGGCCACACCCAAGAGCAGAAATTCATTAGCATATTAGGCCACACCCCTGACAGCACAGCTCATTAGCACATTAGGCCGCACCCCCATGTTACCAGAAGTGTGGTCATCCAGCCACACCCACCTTTTGCTTCTTATTCTGTTTACCTTGTTTGTTGTCAACACCCAGAGCCTTTTTTGTAGCAGGAACTTCTTTGCACGTTAGACCACACGCCCCTAATGTAACCAATCCTAATGAGTTTCTGCTGTTGGGTGTGGCCTATTATGCTAACAAGTTCCTGCTGGGCGTGGCCAAATCAGGAGCCAGCCGGAACTCCGTTCCTGCCCAAAAATAGCCCTGTTTTTAAATACTTTTTTCATTTGAATTTTCACAGTGGCTGTAAATTAGGGGCCATGTTAGCATGACCAGAATGTAAGAGGAGAGTTTTATATTAATGTTGGTAGCAACAGAGCACCACAGTATGTTATAAAATGTCACGGGGGAGGGGGGACCACTCACTGTTTTCATTTCAAGGGAAACTTTATGGGAAAATATTTCTTTGCCTGTTATTCATATCTATATGCAATTCCCACAGATGCCATGCCCTTTGAGATGTGCTCCAGCAGTCAACCATAAATGTTACTTCAAAGTACTGCCAAATACTCATTGAACAAACCTTTTAGCCGTCTCCAAAGACTGCTGTTCTGCCAACTCCTTCTGCAGTTCCCTTTCTTTCGCCTCTTGTTGCCCAATAGGGCAGTCTTCAGGCACACTGAATAGTGATAAGGCATCTTTGCTGTCTTCTTCTCGAAGAACTTTGGCAAAAACCTTTTCAGCTAGAAGTCGCACCGACTCATCAACTTCTGAAATGTTTAGCTTTGGAAATTGCCTGGGCATCTCTGGTAAAAAAAATATACACAGACAGAAAATGTTAGAGACTAATTACAATATTAAGATTACCACATTTGTTAATCACATAGGAGTTAAAATTCTTCAACAGCTTACACCCCAGATTATAGCAGTTAATCAGGCCACTTTTCATGACAAAACTGTCCAGGTTAAACTGAAAACATGAATTAACTTTTATCCATGCAAAGCTCAATATGTGTTGAAGTGCCTGGGTAAAGCTCTTTTTGTAGCAAGAACTCCTTTGCATATTAGGCGACAACCCCAGATTATAGCAGTTAATCAGGCCACTTTTCATGACAAAACTGTCCAGGTTAGACTGAAAACATGAATTAACTTTATCCATGCAAAGCTCAATATGTGTTGCAGTGCCTGGGTAAACGGTTCACAAGTACTAGAAACAGGACAGTACATGGGGAAACAGGAATATCTACGGAGGGAGTCTGTTCCTGCTCTCCCAAGGGCTTTTTGGGAAATATTAAAAAATCCTAAGAAATATTTTTTGTGTTACTATGAGTGAAATGCTTCTTAAGACAAAATTTTCCTCAAATACTCAAGAATTGTGTGGCACAAAGATCTTTATCTGATACAGTCTCCAGTATTATACAGCAATGATTCCTGTGTATACTGTAGCTGATTGTGGTACAGACCATGAACTGTTAATATTGAAAATTAGAATAAAGCGAAAGAAAAATGCCAAAACATTCATAGTGTCAAAATACAATCTAAGCAACATTCCTGGAGAGTTAAAAGACCATGTAAAGAACAGATCTGCATTACTAAGTTCAAGCGATCACGCATCAGAAGAAATATGGGTTGAAACCAGAGATATTACCAAGGATGAATGCGCAAAGACTATTTCTGTAGCTGAAAAGAAATGAAAAGCCTTGATGGATGATAGATGAAACTCTTAACATTTCTGAAGATGAGAAACAAAAGTAAAAGGTGACAGAAATAGAAACAGAAGTCTAAAGACAGCATTCCAGCGACGGGCATGGAGAGACAAAGAACTATTTATAATAACCAGTGGAAAGAAATAAAAGAGAGCAACAGAAAAGGAAGAACAGGGAATCACTTCCACAAGATCTAAGAAATCAAAAGGAAATTTATACCACAGTTAGAGATGCTGAAAGATCAGCATGGAAATACCTTAACTGAACAGGATAAAATGAAGAAAAGATGGGGACATTACAATGATGGACTATATAGAAGAGATGAAAAGATGACAGATTCATTCAAAGAAGAATCTTTTATACAAGAATCTGCAGTTTTAAAAAGGGGAATGAAAGCTGCATAAGAACATAAGAAGAACCCTGCTGGATCAGACTTGTGGCCTGTCCAGTCCAGCATCCTGTCTCACAGAGGCTAACCATTTCCTCTGGAGGTCCAACAAAAGGGCACAGACGCCAAAGCCTTCCCCTGATGTTGCCTCCTGGCACTGGTATTCAGAGGTTTACTGTCTCTAGGTGAAATCCATCTGGTTGTCCTCATGAATTACCCCTGCATTGACCCATGTGGATCTATAAGAACCAGATCATCACTGAGACAGTACCCTAAGACCACAATTGTACCTTTAAAGATTGACTACCTCTTTCAATAGTCTTTCAGTAGTCATGTATGGCTGCGAGAGTTGGACTATAAGGAAGGCCGAGCGCCGAAGAATAGATTCTTTTGAACTATGGTGCTGGAGAAGACTCTTGAGAGTCCCTTGGACTGCAAGAAGATCAAATCAGTCAATCCTAAAAGAAATCAACCCTGACTGTTCCCTGGAAGGCAGGCCAGATACTGAAACTGAAGCTCAAATACTTTGGCCACCCAATGAGAAGGGAGCACTCACTGGAAAAGACCCTGATGCTGGGAAAGATTGAAGGTCAAAGAAGACAGGGACGACAAAAAATGAGATGGTTAGACAGTGTCATAGATGCAACGAACATGAAGTTGAGCAAACTTCAGAGGACAGCGGAAGACAGGAAGGCCTGGCGTGATCTGGTCCATGGGGTCGCGAAGAGTCGGACTCGACTGTGCGACTGAACAACAAAATGCCGGTCACCATCACTATAGCCTCTGGCAACAAAATCCACATTTTAATCACTCACTGTGTAAAGAAGTATTTCCTTTTGTCCATCCTGAAGCTACCGCTCATCAACATCATTAAATGCCCTCAGATTCTAGTATTTTGGGAGAGGGGAAAACGTTTTCTTCATCAACTCTCTCTCTTTCTCTCCCCCCCTTTGCATAACTTTGTAAACTTCTATGATGTCTACCCTTAGTTTTTTCTTTTCTAAACTGAAAGGTTCCAGACTCCTCAGCCTTTCCTGAGAGGGATCGTGTGATCATGTGCATCACCTTACCCTTACCAATACTAAACTTCATTTGCCACGTTGTCGCCCCTTCACCCAATGTGTGGAGATCCTCCTGGAGCTCTTCAGAGTCATCCTTGGTTTCCACCATCCTCAGTAATTCTGTATTATCTGCAAACTTGGCCACAACACGACTCACCTCTAGTTCATTTATGAAATCAAATAGTACCGGCCCCAATACGGACATCTGTGGGACCCCAATGCTTATTTCCGTCCATTGGGAGAACTGCCCATTCAGTATTACTCTTTGCTCCCTGTCATTTAACAAATTTTAATCCATATGAGAACCTGTCATCGTTTCCCATGACTGCTGAGTTTACTCAGGAGTCTTTGGTGAGGTACCTTTATCAAAAGCCTTTTGAAAGTCCAAGTATACAATGTCTACTGAGTCACTGCTGTCTACATGCTTGTTCAATTTCTCAAGAACTCCAAAAGATTGGTGAAGGAGGACTTCCCTTTGTAGAACCCATGCCGATTTCCCCTTAGCAGGCTTTGTTCTTCTGTGCCTAATAATTCTATCTTTGATTACAGTTTCTACTGATTTGTTGGGACAGACGTTAGGCTAACTGGCTTGTAATTTTATAGTTCCAATCTGAATGCTTTTTTTTAAAAAAACTAGCGTAATATTTGCTACTCTTCAGGCTACTGGTACAGCAGCTGAATTTAGTAAGAAGTTATATATGTGTGTTAGTAGATCAACAGTCTCATATTTGAGTTCCCTGAAAACTCTCAGGTGTATGCCATCAGGATCTGGAGACTTGCTGATTTTTAAATTCCTCAACAGGACTAGAACTTCATCTCTCTTCACCTTGATTTGGCTCTGTTCTTCAGACTCCCTTCCTGAAAATAGTGACTTTGGCATGAATACATGCCCCACACTTTCCACAGTGAATACAGAAGCAAAAAATTCATTGAGCTTCTCTGCCATCTCCCCATCTTCCTTTAGCAATCCCTTTATTCCTTAGTCATTCAAATGCCCAACTGCGTCCCTGGCTGGTTTCCTGCTCCAGAGATATGTGTTTAAATAAATGTTTGTTGTTTCTCTTGACGCTTTTAGCAACCTGCTTATCAAATTCTTGTTGCTGAACTCAATAGTATAGTGGTCACTGATCCCAGCTGGTGCAACAACCTCTGCATCTCTTTCCAGATTCTCAGCCCCACTCAGAACTACGTCAAAGATCACCAACACACCTCTCATACGTTCTGTGACCAACTGTTCCAATGTGCAGTCATTTATGACAACTAGGAATCTCATTTCTACAGCATCGCTCAAGCACATGTTTACCCAAGCAATGTGAGGGTAGTAGAAGTCTGCCAGTATAGTAACATTATCTGCTTGACCAATTTCACACAAGAGCTGCACCATGGTCCTGTTTTTTGAGGATCACGAAACCACGGGGAAAATCAGGCGAAGCCGTGGATCAAAATGAGGCAACGCGGCTTTGAGTGGGAAATTGACCAACAGAAGCAGGGCAAAGGGAGGCACAACTGTGGCACAGCTCTTGTGTGAAATCGGTCCTTTAGTCACCTCCCTAATTTCCTTCTCCATCTCAAATCAGCCTCAAAGGTTTCATCAGGTGGCCAATAGTACATACCCACTTTTTAATTACCCTTACTGGCACAGTAAGGTAAAGGTTCCCTTGCTCGAAAGCCAGTTGAATCCGACTCTAGGGTTGCGGTGCTCATCTCCGTTTCAAAGCCGAAGAGCCAGCGATGTCCGTAGACGTTTCCGTGGTCATGTGGCCGGCATGACTAAACACCAAGGCGCACGGAACGCTGTTACCTTCCCACTGAAGTGGTACCTATTTATCTACTTGCAGTTTCTTGCTTTCGAACTGCTAGATTGGCAGGAGCTGGAACTAGAGATGGGAGCTCACTCCATCATGCGGCAACCCGGGTCTCGAACTGCTGAACTACTGACCTTCCACAGCCTGCAGTTCAACGTCTTAACCACTTGAGCCACCACAGCTGTACTGGCACACTGTACAGCTCCACTGGCACAGTACATCCAACCATATTCCTTCTGTTGAGGAGTTCATTCCCCTAGGGATGACTATTTCCCATAGATTTCCCCCCAATCCTCCACATTTCTTATACCCACTACAGCTAAATTGTCATTTCACACCAAGCACTCCAGCTCCCACATCTTGGCTTAGAGACTTCTAGCACTGGCACATAGACACATGTAACATGTTTCCTTCTCCAGCAACCCTCGCCTCTTTCAGTCCACCCAGAGCAACCGGGAGAAACAAATCACCAAGAGTTGATGGGATATCAATAGAGCTATTTTGAGCCATACAAACAGAGGCCATTAAAATCTTAACAAAAATATCCCAATAAATATGGAAAACAAAACAATGGTCCACAGATTGGAAATGCTCAACCTACATTCCAATTCTGAAGAAAAGAAATGTCAAAGACTGCAGCAACTATTGGACCATCACATTCTCAAACAAGTACAGTGATGCTTTACTGTTACCATACATGGAATGAGAAATGGCAGATCTTCAAGATGGAATCAGAAAAGGAAGAGGCACTAGAGCTCATATTGCAAATTTGTGTTGGAGCATACAAGAGAATTTCAGAAGAAAATCTACTTGTGTTTTATAGATTACAGCAAAGGTTTTGACTGGGTGGATCATAAAAAGCTATAGTTGTTTTTTTTAAAAAATGGATGTGCCATAACATGATTGTTCTAATGCACAACCTGTACTTAAGTGTACGAGTGTTTCTTTTTGTTGTTCAGTCGCACAGTCGAGTCCGACTCTTCGTGACCCCATGGACCAGCTCCCGCCAGGGCCTCCTGTCTTCCGCCATCCTCTGAAGTTGGCTCAATTTCATGTTTGTTGCATCTGTGACACTGTCTAACCATCTCATCCTTTGCCGTCCCCGTCTTCTTTGACCTTCAATCTTTCCCAGCATCAGGGTCTTCTCCAGTGAGTGCTCCCTTCTGATTTGGTGGCCAAAGTATTTGAGCTTCAGTTTCATTATCTGGCCTTCCAGGGAACAGTCAGGGTTGATTTCTTTTAGGATTGACTGATTTGATCTTCTTGCAGTCCAAGGGACTCTCGAGAGTCTTCTCCAGCACCATAGTTCAAAAGAATCTATTCTTCGGCGCTCGGCCTTCCTTATAGTCCAACTCTCGCAGCCATACATGACTACTGAGAATACCATTGCTTTGACCATGTGGACTTTTGTTGGCAGGGTGACCAGTTTCAAGTTAATTTATGTCATAGTATTCCCCATTACTATGTATGGACGTGAAAGTTGAATAATGAAGAAAGCTGACAGAAAGGTAGTAGATTCATTTGAAATGTGGAGAGTTTTACGGATACTGTGGACAACCAAAACGACAAAAAGGCTGAAGGAAAAGAGGAAGACCCCAAATGAGATAGATTGATTCAATAAAGGCAGTCATGGTCCTCAGTTTGCAAGACCAGAGCAAGAATTATTTTATTTTATTTATTTATTTATTTATATCTGGCCCTCGCCTCAAGGCAGACTCACGGCGGCTTACATGAGGTGTATAAGACAATTAAAACACAAATTAAATAAAATCAGAATACAATTATAAACATAATGTAATATCAAGTGCTAGCTTGTATCAGATGGCGGGCATTAGCAGTATCCTCGGGCAGCAGCTGGCTGACATCGTAGTTTGGGTTGAACTGGCTGTCAGCAATGATGTTAATATTAATATTGGAGCCGGGGCCTGAGTTTCTTGGGTGCAGCTCCCTAATCGAAGGCCTGGTGAAAGAGCTCCATTCTGCAGGGGTTTGGAGGTTATTAATTCATAGGGATGCCATAAGTCAGAAGCTACTTCACAGCACTTTACATACACGCGTTAGACAAACACAATTCTCAATTCCATTATTCTTCTCTTCTTCATTTTACCCTCACAACAACCTTGTGAGGTAGGTAAGGCTGAGAGACTGTGACTGGCCCAAGGTCACCCAGTGAGCTTCCATGGCAGAGTGGGGATTTGAACATGGGCCTCCAGATTCTAGTCCAACTCTCTAACCACTACACCACACTGGCTCTCAGTGTAATAAAGAAACCCTGCTACAGCGAAACAAAGCAGCCCATTGACCTACCTCTCTGGAAGACAAAAAAAAAGTTGTGCGGAAGGAATGGGTAGAAACTGTTGGAGACCAGTTGTTGCACATAGCAAAGCCTCAGAGAACAAACTCAAATACAATCACATACGCTATTTCTCATAAAACGTTCGTTGCAATCACTGTAAATATTAAAATAGCCTTCCATCATTACAGCTTTGATGTTTCTTTTTAAGATCTATTATTATTAATCACTCCACTGATTACATTACCTTTCTGGAACAAAGCTACCTAAAGTATAATCTAGCAGCCTTCAGTCACAGGTTTGTTGTAACAAATTTCGAATTCCTTCTGGGTATCAGTGAAACCAAATCCACCTAATAGTATTTCCTACAAGCGCAACACAGCCTTTCAGCTGTTGATATATGAGCTTGTTATATGGGAAACAATGTTCTATTAATATCTACTGGCTTTGTAAGCTGTTTGAGACTGACTTGCAGATTCAGGCTAAAAACAATGGAAAACATTCCACATTTTGCCTATTGGCTTATTTTGGACCCTGTAGGATCTGTTTCCCAACCTTTTTCTTGAGTCGGAGGCTCTGTAGCAAGGCTTCCAATTGGCTTTTCTGCCAAGTAGTGATGTGCCACTGGAACTCACAAAGTCTCCTAACAGCTTCACAGACAATTTTTTAATTTTGTTGCTTCTGCTGGCAATATTAAAAAATATAAAATAAAAGGAAGGTTCTCAAGATTGCTTCCACTATCCATGGCTCTTCCCATCACCCAGTGCTGCTGAGCCTCACCCTACCTGCCTTAGCTAATGAAACAAATGGTTCTTCTTATTCAAATTTATCCAGACATCACTGAATTGAACACAAAATGTCACGCCAGAAGTAGTATTTGTCTGCCCCTGAGATTGCCCACCTAGGGCTGGAGATATCACTGCATTTTTATTCCTGATGTGCTCCTAACCAAATCGGTAATCCAGAGAGGCTGCAGCTTTCCAATCCTAAAATGTTTTTGCAAGAAGGAAGGCAATGTAACATCACAAAGCAAGCAAGAGATAGTGGAGTAGCCTTGAATTATACAATGCAGTCTCCCAGCAGTTTCTGGAAGGTTATTTACCACCACCACCCCACCACCCTGTTGAAGTAGTAGGGATGGTATGAAGTTTTGGTCAGGACTTCTAGTTAACTAGATCACTTCTCCTCCGTTAAACTCATCGGGGATAGTTCCCCTCCCCTCCCCTAGTCGGGATGTTGGTATCAGTGTTCCCTCTAAGCCGAGTTAGTGTGAGCTAGCTCACAGTTTTTTAGCCTCCAGCTCACGCATTTTTGTCTTAGCTCAGGACGGACGGCTCCAGAGCAAACTAATCTATGCAGCAGCCAAATCGCTCGCTCACAACCTTAATGCCAGGAGCTCCCAAAGTCAAATTTTTGTTCACAAGACTCCACAGCTTAGAGGGAACATTGGCAGAAAAGGCCAGTTACCGATCAAGAGACCAGAGGGCTTGAATATTTCATGAGCACATGCCATAAAAGCGGCCCCAGCTGAGCCAGCGCAGAGGGCTTGAAATGAGGAGGACGCCCCGCAGTCAAGCAATTAAAGAGGAGAAAACGGGTCACTCTCCGGACCGAGCTGTTCGGCAGGCGCTAACCGGCAGCCCCGACATCAGCGCAGCGCCCGAGGCGAGGAGGAAGTCGCGAAGACTTACCGAGCGTCCCCGGGGCGATCATGCCGCTGCTGCTGGCAGAACCGGCCTGCAGCTCTGCAATGAGCCTCCGCGCGCGCCTGCCCGGGAAGAACGCAGGATGGGGGAGGAGCCGCGGCGGCGGCCAGAAGCTGCCGCATTCCCCGGCGCTCCGCACCTCCCCGCGCCAGCTGGACCACTTAGCCCGGCCAGGCCAGGCCAGGCAGGCCAAGCCAAGCAAAAGCACCCACCCCTCAGGGCGCCGCTACCCTCTTGACCTTGTGCTTCCAGGGGTCTGGTTGGTCGCACCTCCATCCTAGGGAGAAGAAGGGCGTGGAGGGGGCCCTTGACCTGCTGGGCGCGAAGGTTTCGGGCATAGCCGCCGTCCACTGACCAGGGGCACCACCATTTCTGCGGCGCGCGCGCGCTCTCGCCCGCGCGCTCCTGCCGGGCCGGAAAGGGTTAAGCAAACAACAACAACTTCGTCTTCGCGCCCACCCCAGCATATCCCCCCGCCGCCGCCGCCGCACCCGGCTTCCTTTACCTGCCGCTTCTCGCCAATGCACCTGTTAGCATTAGCTGGATCCGGGGGCGCAGCATTGGGGACTCCCCACCAAGCTATGCAGAACGCGGTAAGCTTTGCAACGCGCACTGGGTAGAGGGCGCGTGCCAGAGAGAGGTGGCGCAGGAGGCGCCGCGTTCCCGCTCACCTTCGGGTTTCCTTGGCGGGCCGCTCTCTTTTCGGGGAGACGTTCGCTCCGGGAAACGACCGAGCCGGGATCCTTCTCCCGAGGAAGTCGCTCTGCCTCCTCGGCGAACGGTGCTTGGCAGCGCCTCCTGAGGTCTGCGGGCGAAAAGGGAACTCCTCTCAAGGAGGAAGGGCTCGGGTTACAGTCCCCCTGGTGGGAAGAAGAAAGAGCGCGCCGTCACGCCTTGCGGGAAATCTTCTTGGCAAAAAGCCCTTTGTCTTACCAGAGCGAAGCCCCCGGGGGGTGATCTCGGGAGAAGGTCCTTGGCTACTGAACTCCCGACTCATCCTTGTCTCCCGCTGCTGCAGCAGCAGCGTTCAGTTTAGAGTAGCGTTCCTGGATAGCCAGTGGAGCTCAAAGCGGGGGAAGTTAAGTGCTCCTGATGTTTCCGTGGTGAGTCACTTTTCCCGGGTCGCAACTGCCAGTCCCCAGCTAAGAAGAAGAAGAGATTGGATTTATACCCCGCCCTTCACTACCCAAAAGGTGTCTCAGAGCGGCTTACAAACTCCTTTCCCTTCCCCTCCCCACAACAGACATCCTGTGAGGTAGAAGAAGAAGAAGAGATGGGATTTATACCCCGCCCTTCACTACCCAGAGGAGTCTCAGAGCGGCTTACAAACTCCTTTCCCTTCCCCTCCCCACAACAGAAACCCGGTGAGGTAGA
>NW_015163135.1:435560-437728 GCF_001447785.1 Gekko japonicus
TTGGATTTATACGCCACCCTTCACTACCCAAAGGAGTCTCGGAGCGGCTTACAAACTCCTTTCCCTTCCCCTCCCCACAACAGACACCCTGTGAGGTAAAAGAAGAAGAAGAGATTGGATTTATACCCCGCCCTTCACTACCCAAAGGAGTCTCAGAGCGGCTTACAAACTCCTTTCCTTTCCCTTCCCCTCCCTGTGAGGTGGGTGGGGCTGAGAGAGCTCTGACACAAACTGCTCTTTTTCAAGGACAGCTGTGCCAGAGCCTGTGACTGACCCAAGGTCACATCAGCAGGTGCAAGTAGAGGAGTGGGGAATCAAACCCGGTTCTCCCAGATTAGAGTCCGCACACTTAACCACTACACCAAACTGGCTCTCTATCTCATTGATTCACCCCTGTCATGCCCTGTAGGGAGGGGGGAACCTTATCACCCAACTACAGCAGGCTTTGGGTTCATACAAAACTAATCTCCCAGGAAGACGGTTGATTTGGCCACCATCCACTTGGTGAAATGATACCTAATGACAGAATACACTTGAAATTATCAGGTAACGCATGATCCAAAAGCCACTTAAAAGAACATTTGATGAGGTCAACGACTGGCTTACAATTGCTGAGCAGTGTTAAGGAACGAGGTTGATATTTGAGTTATGGACTATGTTTATTGCTATACTATGGACTGTGCACACATACACATAGGCTCAGAAAGCTGTACAAGTCACCTGTTGTGATATTACACATACAAGGTGCCTGCATAAGCCTTAACGCGTGAATGAGGTTTCAGCTACCAGCCTGGTGAGGAAGCACACATCTCCATTATTGTCAGCAAAACAACAACTTGAGAAGAAGCAGCCCCCATTGCGGAATTGTTTGTGGTCACACACTCCACATCTCTGCTTTGTTTCTACATTGGCATTTCCTGCCAGATGGACCTTTGATGACCAGAGGAATGGCCGGGCTTCATCTGCACTTCAATGAAGCACTCTGACGCCAAGTTTTCACACTTTCCCAGATGCCATCCTTTGAGTTAGGTCTTAGGTTACAATATTGTCCAACCCTCTAGGTAACATCCCACTCCTATAGGTAACCAATACGATTAGTTTTGCGACGGACTAATAGGTAGGTGGGTCCAGAGGTTGGCACAGTTGCCACCCACCCAAAAGACCACCTATAAAAGGTAAGGACCATTCACCTGGCCCTTCCTAGCTAGCATTCCCTGCAACAACCCCTGTCTGCTTTATACTCCCCTTTTGTCCAGCTTGCTATCCCCAAACCCTTGCCTCTACAGTGCTGGCTGGTTCTAGTCGTCTATTTCTTCCCATCCATTCTTCATTGGAACAACCAAGCTGAGAAGACAGATAAGTATCACCCATCATCACCCACACCTGTTAATGCAAAAGTGCTTATTTTAATACTGTATTTCCAAGGAACTTGATTGAATGTGTGAGCGCCTCAGTATTGTTTGTATGTGATTTATTCTTTAAGTAAAAGACATTTATTTTAACAACACCAGCCTTCACTCCTTCTCTGGTAACTCTTGGTGGGAACAGGACCTTGATATAGTTGGCAAGCACCCAGATTTAAATTGCCAATTGCTGTAAATAAAGCAATTCGGCTAACAGCAGGATCATGGCCTTTTAAGTTCCATTGATTTCAGATGGAGAGATTTAATCATAACACTTTCAGTGGAAATAGATGGAACCCCAAAGTGTTGGCTGTATGGGGGCTCCTGCACATTGTTGTGAATTTAAGGATTGGAGGGGGGAAGGGTGTTAGGAACCAGAGGGGTCTGTTCATGTGTCAAACAAGGGCTTTATGTCACTCAGAGTATTTTTTTTAATTTAAAAAAACAGTTAAAAATAAGAAAGTAGATCCTGATGTTTATGTAGAGCAAACAGGGAGGTGCCAATTTTATGTGCTGCTGACGCTTCTAAGAGGGGCATCCGTTTTTCTTGGAGATTGTCAGGAACGGGTTGATTTTCAGATCGAAGGATACTAGTGGGAACTTTGTCTTGTAGAAAGAAGTCCCACAATTTCAGATACCAATCACTCAGTTGTAAAGTCTTCTTAGATTTCCAGTGAAATGCAATAACATTCCTAGCAGCCGCAAGACATAATTCTATTAGCTCTTTCATAAGCCCATTAGGGGCAGAATGACTCCAATGGTTCA
>NW_015163135.1:437767-447179 GCF_001447785.1 Gekko japonicus
GACCCGCCCACCAGCAATGAATATAGGTGCCACGGCCCCCACAATTTTTCCAACACCTGTCAGAAATCGCGGGGTTGATGCCATGCAGCTGATGCGGAGTCAAGTACCATCGAAGTAGAAGTTTATAAGTTAACATTTGAATATTGGTGGAACGAGAGTGACAAAGAGGAGAGGACCAGATCACAGTCCACTGTTCAGAGATAAGCACCTGACCAATATCTCTATGCCATTTTGTTTGGTACCCGGCCTGGTCTTCTTTAAGTTGAGAATTGAGAAGACAGTAAACTTTCGACACCAGTCCCCTGTTAGGTAAGAATTGAGCCGCCATAAGGTCTTCAAATGGGCGTAAAGTCATGTCCGGCGGAGGAGTATGTGAGTCATAGCGCACTAAGTGTTTGACTTGTTCGTATTCAAGCCAGGATACCCATCCCTGTGTCACTCAGAATATGACATAACATCAGAATCTGAAACTAAGATTCTGTTGCTGTGAGTGCTGATTGTTATACTTACATTACAGTAGTTCATTTACTGATGTTTTAATGATGAGAACTAGTGGCTAAGAAATTGTTTCGTTTTAGAAAGGATGCTTTGGATTATATTTTGTGTGTTTGAATTATATTGGGATCAGAGGTAGGAGAGGGTGACAGCGGAAGGGAGAGGCAGGAGGATGTATGAAATGAAGAGCAGGAAGCTGGGTGTACGCCCCAACCTGGATAGCCCAGGCAAGCCCGATCTCGTCAGATCTCAGAAGCTAAGCAAGGCCAACTCTGGCAAGTACTTGGATGAGAGACCCCCTTGGAATTCAGCCACGTCTGTGGATATCCTCCAGGCCCTCAGTCACCAGAAGTCAGCATGACTTCCAGGTACTCACACACACACATTTTAAAAAACCAAAAAAAGAGGAAGCTGGGTGTATGATATGAAGCAGCAGATCTGCTGCCTTGTAGTAGTGCCTCTTTTGGCCTCTACTTGCACTCAAGGTATATACAGTCACCTGAAATTTCTCAGTGCTAAGGGAAGTGGCGAGAGTCCAATAACCTACAATGGCCAGATCCCAAAGAATCACACAAATAGTTGCACATACCCCAGGAGGAGGATGTTTCTTGAACTGCAGTTCTCACCAGTTGTGTGTCAAGCTGCATTTGAAACTGAGGCAACTTTCAAAAGGAGTTTATGATATGGGGAAAAGGCCTGGTGTTTAAAGAAAAAGGGTTTTAAAAATCCTAGTAGGCATGCCCCAAATGCTCAGGTGCAGTAAAATGGCTCTTTGAATTGTATTTAAATAACCTCTTTAGATCTAAATCAGGGGTCTCCAACGTGGTGCCCGTAGGTGCCATGACGCCCACCGACACCTTTTCTGGTGCCCCCCAAATGTGTTTAGGAAGGGGTGGGGGCCAGGTAGGGCTTTTGCCCAGCAAGGGTTCTGATTGGCTATTGGAGATTTGATTGGCTGTGCAGATTTTTTTTTTAAAATGTTGCTTTAGCAGCAGCTGCAACCGCAGCAAAAATGTCTATACTGTATTACTGAAGTTAAGCTTTGGCAATCATTTTGTGGCTGGCTCCGCCTCTCACGGCAGCCATTTTTTTTTGCTGTGCCCACTATGTAGGGTTGCCAAGTCGCGGCGGGGGATCTGCATGTCTTTGCAGAATCTTTGCCGCGGGGACAGCGAGACGCATTGCACCCGCTGTCGCCAGGATCTGACGCTACGCGTCGCTCTGGCAACAGGGCTCCAAACAGCCCCGTTGCCAGAGCGATGCATAGCGTCATGTCCTGGTGACGGCGGTGCAACGCATCTCACCGTCCCCGCGGCAAGGATTCTGCAAAGACATGCAGATCCCCCACTGCGATTTGGCGAGATTTGGCAGGCCTATTCCAAGTCCACGTTGGGGAACTTTGGGGGGCATTACTAGAGGGGGTGGGGAGATCCACAATGCAATGACATCACACAGAAGCGACATCATCATGTTGGGGACCAGCACCCCCCACCCCCGCTTCTTGCCAAAAACATTTAAAGGGTCCCTTTAAATGCTTTTGGCATATTTTAAAGCATTACTTGTCCAGGAAAATTTGCTGGGATACTATGTTTAGCCAGGGCTCACTAGAGGTTAGCCTCAGAAGTTGTGGCTTAGATCCACCAGAGTGTTCCCACAGCCTGAAGGTTTTCCAGCCAGGGAACATGACTTTCTCCCTTCCCCTCCTCCTACTGTGGCCCCAATTTACTGCCATGAATTCAGGGTACATTTTGGTTGTAGCTGGAATGGGTTAGTCAAGAAAGTCACACTCTGGATGTAAATCCTTCCATCCATGGAAATGCTTCAGTAGATCAAAACTTGTTTTTCATTGCCATGACTCTGAACATGTGCAGAGTTAATTTTGTTCTATACCGAATAATCATAATTGGTTTCCCACAATGAGAGGGAATAATTCGAATGTGAAGGAAGCTGTAACTAGTCAAAATGTGACTCCAGGCAGGCAAAACACCAGAATCTCTTACTGAAATGTATCTTGGATTTGTGTTTGTCTACTGTGTGTGTGTTAAATGCCATCAAGTCACTTCCAAATATGGCAACCCTGTGAATGAATGACCTTCAAAACATCCTATCATGAATGGCCTTGATCTGGTCCTGCACACTGAAGGCCGTGGCTGCCTTTATTGAGTCAATCAATCTCCTGTTGGGTTTTCCTCTGTTCCTGTTGCCTTCAGCTTTCCCCAGCATTACTGTCTTTTCCAGTGAGTCTTGTCTTCTCATGATATGACCAAAATAAGATCAGGGGTCATTTCCTGCAGGACCGCACAGGAGCGGAGCTCTGGCAGTAAAGAGCCCAGGGGGTGGGCACATGCAACAAGCCCCACCCCCTGCTCCCAGCAGACCTCAGTCAGAGCAAGAAGCAGCCAGGTAAGTTGCAGAGCTCCCCCTGGCCCCCCGGTCCAAAACAGTCCAGTGGCACCTTTAAGACCAAGTTTTATTCAGGTACAAGCTCTCCCTCCTCTGCAAGGACAGATCTGCATGTCCCCCCCCCCAATAGCTAGGAATCCAAAACAGTCCAGTGGAGCCTGAGCGGTGGGTGTTGCCTTCTGACACACTTCCGGTGATGGGAGCATTTACTTTTTTCCTATCAGGAGTACACTGTAATAAGAGACTAAAAGGTAATTTGTGAGTTGCTGGCTCATGCAGTCTTCTGTCTTGAGCAAAGTCTGCACGTGGAGTCTAAATAGCTGATGAATGTGAGCCTGTGTCCAGGGTGGTAATTAAATGTTATAGCATAAGCTTGCTTTAGTAAGATTAATGTGTTTTTAAAAGGTTTCTTGCTGGTGTGTGTTTAAAAGGTTATTGTGAATTGTTTGTCCCTGTCTATGTTATCACAGTGCTCATCACCATCTTGGCGAAGTACCCAAACATTCCATATGGCTTTAACCTAAAGATTATTCCGAATTTATTTTTAAAGGCATAACCCTAACCCTCTAGCAAGGGAAGTTCTCCATGTGATTCATGCTAAGCGTGACAAAGAATGATGACAGCATAAATGCAGTTCATATGTGTGCCAAATATACATTTAGAGAATGTTCATGTAGAACGTTCAGTCTATGAACATTCAGGCCTATGGTACCACAAAAGCAATGCTGCTGCTAATTCACTTGCAGACTCTGTTTTGGAAACCAGTTAATCAATTCCTTAAATATTCACCTGTATAAATGGATTTGTGATTATCATCCTTTCCAAAGAACCACTGAAACCTACATATGGCATTGCAATTCTCTTCTCTGTGCATGAAAATGTTAGATGGATTTTAAGAAGCACCCATCGGAATTCTCTTTTCCTTTTATTCTTGACTTTTAGAATGATATTAAACTAAGACTCTTCTTTGACTCCACTGATAAAAATGAATAATATTTTGTTCCAGTCAGCCTACAGATGGGGGGGAAAATGCTTGCTGTGAGCTGTAATTAATTGTTATTTGTTACTGCTGACTAAATGCATGCAGTTTTGTCAGTATTGCACCCCACCCAAAACACTGTACAGCCAGGATCCCAAGAGTCATTTTTAAGCGTTTGTAAAGTCTTGGGCAAATGCAATGGAACTTCTGGCTTTTTCCCTTTGAACAATAGGCACCCCTATCATAAACCCCCTTTGAAGCTCCGGTCAGTTTGAAAGAGGCTTGCCAAGCAGCATTGTTGTTGTTCAGTCGCACAGTCGAGTCCGACTCTTCGCAACCCCATGGACAAGATCTCACCATGCAGCATATGAAGTTGCTATTTAGAAAGACAGGTTCAGAGTCTCTTTAGCCTAACAAAAAGCTACTCATGTAGTTCTTGGAACAGAAAGAAAGAAAGCCGTTTTTAATCTGCATGGATTCTGTTTTATGCAGATTGGGCGCTATGTTCTCAGTCTCCCATGGTGGTGGTGTATATGAAACAACCGCAAGACTACATGTTTTTTCCCCAGTGAGAAAATACCAGTTTAAGTGACCAACACACACATAGTATGTTGACTGGTTGTGAAATGGTATGCAAGGGATGTAACAGTAAGACTGTCACCACATTCTATATGCTGTCAGAAAAATAATTGCTAGATTAAATGCCAGGAAGGAAACAGGTTACAAAATCAAGCAAAACTACTAACAAGTTACCACAGTAACGTAAATGGTTTTCTTTTCAGTGATACTATTCAAGGTTGCACAACAATTCCAGGTAGTCTGTTTTGGTGCACAGAGTGATGGTAACTACCAATGAAGCCTATTCAATGCATTCTTTCTTAATAACTGAAGGTCAGGTCTGAGAATGAAATATATTAGTCATATAACTGTTGTTTTTACAGCTAAAAACTCTAAACTACAGCCTGCCATTATTTCTGTATCAGAAATAACTTGAATTAATCTCCTGTGTTTCAACTAAATATAATGACACCAACATGCATTTAGATTTCATCAGTTAGCTGCTTTAGGATTATATGCTATCAGACCTCCTAGCTGACCCACTTTTCTGCTGTGAGGGACGTTCCAGATTTGGCAGAAATTCATCTGTAGCAGCATGATGGGGAGTGCAGCGTGGAGTGTGATCCTGTTGCAGCCACACAGAAACCACAGATAAAATGAAATTGCTAAACAGCTTGCCACTTCAACAGAACATTTCTTTGACGCTTAAGATGAAGTCTGCCTAGAGTATGAGAAAGCCTAAGCAATTGCCGTGCAAGCACAGATGATGCACCTGTCTCCTGCATGGCCATTGCCTGGTTCCAGCAGGCTGGGAATTGTGCTGGGCCGAGCTGCTGCAGAGCCCTGGAGCCACACCTGGCCCAGCTGTGGCAGAGCCATGCTGGACCGGTGGCAGCTGCAGCGAAGCATGGTAGCTGCATGTTGAAAAATTTGGTAAAAACAGTTAAATATTCAGAGCTTGCAAGGGATCTTTGGTCACTGGAGAGGAGGCATTTTCTTTCTATGTAAAAATCTTTATTTCTAAAGGGAAAGGTACACAGGAAATCTACAAAACAACAAACAAGACTACATTCTTACTGTTACTAGTTAGGGTTGCCAAGTCGTTCTTACTCACCGGTGGGGGAGCGTTCCTTTGGTCCGGGAGCTGCTGAGGTGTGCGCGCAAAGCGCGCACCGCCAGAACGTCACAGGAAGTGACGCACGACGTACAGCACGTTGGGGACGTGACCCCAATCGTTGGAGGGGAAACCATAGAGTTTTCCTTCCAACGATTGGGGCCACACCCCCAACATCACTTCCTGTGACGCACCCACGCTGCGCTTCGGGGGGCGGGGTTCCCCCCGGGGCCCGATTCCGCGGCGGCGGAAATCGGGCCTCCAAAGTGGGGGTACAACAACAGACAGACTGACCACACAGTTGGTAATGGAGATTCTTCTTTCTTCATGACCCTAGAAGAAAATTACCTGAATACATTAACCAATTATTGTTAGTAAATAGGCTCCAGTTTCCCAGGCTTTCTCCCCATTGGCTTTGTGCCAGGTTACCTTCCAATTTAAACACTAGCACACAAGGTAAACACATTAACCCTACAATGACTAAATTTAGACCTTTCAGCACACATATTTCCAACACTGCAGAGGCTATGCTGGAGCCAGGGAGCTGCAGCAGGACAAATGGGCCCAGCAGCAGCCGTGCCAGTGTCTGGGAGCCACGGTGGGCCCAGTGAGAAAGTGGGGGGAGATGGGATTCCCTCCCCAGCAAGTCTCAGGGCCTAAACTTGTATATTCTAATAGCCAAGTCAGCCAAATCGGAGGATACTTAAATCTGGTGACTGGAGCTGTGCACATGCAAGACATATCTTTCTACAAACCTGAACAATGCCCCAGATTTGCAGAAAAATCTGAAATCTAAAAAAAATTAAAATGGGGGGGTTTAAAAAACCCAAAATGATAAAAGGAGCACCTATAGATTTAACAGATTCCCTCAGTTGTTGGTGCTAGGCAACTGCAGCATTCCAAGGCTTAGTTACTGTGAGTAAAAAGGGGGGAGTGGAAGGGGTCCTTTCCAGGGTTGTTTCGGCCTTTGAGGGAAGACTTATCAGCAGCCACTGGATGACTTTATACTCCCTGTCTCAATTAGGCCTGGCTGCTTGCTACTGTTCAACAGCAGCCACCCTATGACAGCCAGTGTAGTGCAGCCATTAGAGCTTTAGAGTATATTTCGTGGGAAATGATTTACTACCCTCAAACCGTAATTATCTGGAATGGATACATTTTTTATTTACAGGTGTGTTAGGCTGAGCTCTTACTATATAAGTTTTGGAGGTGAAAAGTAGATTAGACTGAGTACAAGGCTAGTTATGTGCAATACACAGATACTGGGTTGAAATTGATTGAAAACACAATGTAACATATTTTTCAGTATGCATGTTTGTATTGTTTTAATTAAATAAAACTTTGAAGAAAAAAAAAGTAGGGTCTGGGAGACCTGGGCTTAAATCACTAGTCTGCCATGAAAGCTCACTAGGTGTTGTGCCAGTCACATACTTTCAGTCTAACTTACTTCACAAGGTTGTTGTGAGGAGAAAAAAGGAGAGGATAATAATGTAAGATGCTTTGTTCCCCACTGTGGAGAAAGGTGGGGTATAAATGAAAAAAAGAATAAATATAGCTAAAGATGGGAGGTAGATAAAAGAAAGGTTGGTGAATGGCTGAGAAGGGGAGAATGAAGCAGGGAAAGGGGAGAGGATATGAGGGTTGTCAGGAGGAGGGAAAGAAGAACAGTGTGGAGAAGGGGATACAGGGGAAAGTGGGGTCCCCCCAAGTCCTTAAGGATTCCCTATCATGCAAGTGGGCCTGGCCCAGTGGCCAGCACCGCACAACTTGGCCATAGTTTTCCTAAGCAGAGGTTGCTGGGGGAGAGACCTGAAGACAAAGAGGCAGATAAATGTAGGTTGGCTATTATATGAAAAGGTGAGAAGAAAGGAAGATGCTATGGGAGCTTTCAGGAAAGGAAAAGAGGAAATAGTGTGGAAGGGGGAAATGAGATGCCTCCCGCAAGTCCTTGTGGTTTCCTGCTTGTATTACTTAAAATCTTTAAAATTATACAAAGATCTAATAACCTTGTGCTGTTTAAAATATATCAAGCCAAAAAGATTGTTTTTTGTTACAGCATGGATATATCAGGTTCCTGATTACCATATTTAAGGGATAGACCCCAAACTTTGAAGAAACTGGCTAATTTGGTCTAGTTTGGGGGCAGCTTGCTTTGAAAAGTTACGATCCACCAAACTTTATCATATATTAATTCTAAATACTGGTTTTCCATCCTTGTGATATTGAGCCTGCTATGCAAGGAGGGTGGGATATAAATCGAATTAATAAAAATTAAAAAAAATTGCCTTAATGCTGGCAACAGAAAATGTATCAAATCCTGTTCAGGTGCATCATTTTGAGAATTTATATTTAATACTCAAAAGGACTAGGTGTGGATCCAGTTGTATGTTGATTTGTATTTGAATCTTGCCCATTTCTGAAAGCTCTCCCCCCCCCCAGTTTCTTGAACCTGTGGGGCTTGCTAAAGATGTTTAAACAAATCTTTCATTTTGTATATGTACTCTTTTCAGCAGTTACACAGTATTCTGACATGCATACACATAGGGAAAGGACCATGGTGGCTTCAGCCATGCCCCCTTGGACACCCTCCACTGCTCACTTCATACAGGAGAACTGGTTTGGATCTCCATTGTAAAGAAATGCAGGATAAAAATCCCCAAATAGAAAGAGAAACTACAGGACCTCTTACAGACTCTGAGTGGGGAATAAAGTCTCAAAGAGCATCTTTTTGTAAGGCAAGATACCAGGAGGGCAACAAAGGAACACACAAGTGCACATTCACTTTGGCCTCCCCCGCCCACACTGCCGGGGTGAAGTGCTCTTTTCTTACAGATCACTATGGCACCCGTTGAATGGGTCACCATATGCTCTACACTTGGGGGAGGTGTTTGTGGATGCTGGAAACCAAGCCTTTTGCTGTTGGTTTTTTAAAATTTTAACTCTGTATGAACTGCATTTATTAAGTTGTATTTTAACTGCTGTGACCCGCCCTGAGCCCGCTTGTGGGGAGGGAGGGATATAAATCCAGTAATAAATAAAAATTCACAGATGGCATTCCTTCTCTCTCTCACACGCATACACACACACACACACACACGAGAGCTCACTGGTGAAAAGCACTCTTGTGGGGAAAAGGAAGGAGGGAGCTGAATCCCATCAAGAGAGGAGCTCAACTGATGGCTAGCAGCAGGATGATGGTTTATCACACACAAGCAGTGATCAAAAGAATTTTGGCTGAGAAGGATCCTGCCCCTCCCATTTGCTACAGCAGAACTGTGCAGACCTTTGAGGTCCCTGTTAGCTTTCTCCTAGTGTCAGTCCATGCTGAAGATGCTCAAGCTAGTAATAACACGATAAGAATGTTTCAGGAAATGGTTGGAGGTGTAGAAATAACACTGGAACATACTATCATATATGGTGGAGATGTGAGAAGATTTGTAAATTTTGGAGAAGTATAAAACAATAATAGAGATTATCGATATAGAACTACAGTTGTTACCAGAAATCTATCTACTTAATATAATACCAGATGGAATTAAACGTGATGATTTATGCATTATACTATACTAGGGAGCAAAGCCCATTGTGGATGAAGACAATGGGCCCTAGAAATGTAGGGTGGATGGGTGGTAGATAGATAGTTAGATGGATACATAGAGGGGCTTGGGGAAAGAGAGGAAGGAAGGATGGAAGGAAGGCAGGAAGATGGGGGAGGGGGGAGACATAGTCAGTAAGCCAGACAGATGGGGGGGAGAAGTGAAAGCGATGGGGATGAAGGGAGAAAGTGAGAGAGGGAACGAATGAAGGGAGATAGGGAAAAACAAAGAGAGAGTGAGGAAGGGGGGTAGTGGGGAAAAAGGGGC
>NW_015163135.1:447990-456501 GCF_001447785.1 Gekko japonicus
CGCCGCCGCCATTGCTGCCGATGCTGCTGCTTCTCCATACACCTCCATACACCTCCACAGACGGAGGGGGGTGCCCCCCACCCTACTAAGGGTGGGTACCCATTTATCTACTCGCCGATAGATAGTTACTTGGCTTTCGAACCGCTGGGTGGGCGGGAGCTAGGACTAAGGGTCGAGAGCTCACCTCGACCACGGTGGGACTCGAACAGGTGCTCGAGTAGATGTTAAATGCAGGTGTTATACTCCCTGCGCTAGTAATAGTAGCTAGTAATAACACAGAGTGGGCATAGATTTCTGCCTAGAAACCCCCATTAAAGCATGAATACAGCTGTGAAACAAGAGTGTTCACACCCACCTACCCCCCACACACACACACACCCAGTAGAGTCACTACATACTAACTGGCGCCTGCTGTTCTTGTGTTCTGGTCTCTGAATGTAGTAGCACTACACTGTGGATGTGGACCATTCTGGTCTGTACCCATGTTTTAGGGTTGCCTGAAAAGATCAAAAAGAGGTGCAAGAGAACAGTAATAAGTAAGGTTTAACAGTAGAAACAGACAGCTAATAGACTCAGGCACTCTACACATGGTGTGAGCTAGGTGGTACCGTTCTCTAAAACCCGTAAGTGTTCTTTCAGCTCCAGTCTCATGCGGATTCATGGTTTGGGGAGGCAGTGTAGCAACTGCAAGTTTACTCAGAAACAAATCCCACTGTTCCAAAGAAGATTGAAGACTAAGATATCTGAAATATTACTTCTATTGATTTTTTTGGATCTTTACAGAGAGATTTTTCCTATATTATCAGGGGTCATTTCATAGAAAAAGAGGTGCAGGAGCTCATTAGCATAACTCATTTGCATAACTTATTTACATATGCCACACACCCTGACATCACCGGAAGTGTGTCAGAAGGCAACACCCACCGCTCAGGCTCCACTGAACTGTTTTGGATTCCTAGGGTGGGGGGACCTGCAGATCTGTCCTCGCAGAGGAGGGAGAGCTTGTACCAGAATAAAACTTGGTCTTAAAGGTGCCACTAGACTGTTTTGGACTGGGGGGCCGGGGGGGGCTCTGCAACTTACCTGGCTGCTTCTTACTCTGACTGAGGGCTGCTGGGAGCAGGGGGCGGGGCTTGCTGCATGTGCCCGCCCCCTGGGCTCTTTACTGCCAGAGCTGCGCTCCTGCAGGAAATGACCCATGTATATTATCATCTTAGGCACAACACATGGCTATCAATGTTGTACAGGTTGTAAAGGGAAAGTTAAAATGGAAGAAACAATCCCAGGAAATGCAGTGAAGTCTAAATAGGGTTGCCAAGTCACTTACGTCATGCAGCGGGGGAGTCCTCGTCCCCTCCTGGGACATTTGTGCATGCGCATAGCGCATGTGCATCGCTGTGACACCACCCAGAAGTGATGTCATCACGCCAGGGGCGTCATCACGCCAGGGGCGTCATCTATGGTGCCATAGAGTTTTTGGGGCGACTGCTAGAGCGTCTCACGGTGATGCCCCCAGTGTGATGATGTCACTTCCGGGTGGCGTCATCACACTGGGGGCGTGGGCCTGATCCGGCCATTTCGGGGGTGGGGTTCCCCCTGTCAGCCCAATCCCCGCTGGCGGATTGGGGGCCATTTTGGCGGGGACTTAGCAAGCCTAAATCTAAATGTTAAATTAGCATCTAATAGCAGTAGTAGTGAATGAGACAGCAGTTTAAATGAAATCTGCAGCAAAGATATATTGATCTTAATTACACCACAATTCACCCTCATTTATAGATTCATAATATAAACTGATGTTATGGTAACACTCAACTGAAATCAAAAGTCAAATACAAGTCTTAGGTTTTTCATTCTTTCAGATAATATTATACGTCTGCAGGAGCAAGTATAAAGTTGGTTTTTCAACATTGCACTATTATAATGCAAGTATGAAGTGGTTTTTCAACATTCTGCTATAATGCCTGAAAATGCTAGTAGCAATACTAGATACTTTGTGCCATCATTTTAATTAGACATAGAGAACCTGTCTGGAAAGGGGTTTAAGCTGGCCAAATTTCAGGGGGAAATGTAAAATGGCTGCATTATAATAGTTTTAAAATATGCCATGAAGGTACAGAGGGTTTCTAAATTATTTTTGTGTATCCAAAATGTTCCTTCAATTTCTTTTTTTGCTGATTTCTATTCTGTTAAGAATTCACAGATTTCCCAGGGTCTTGCCCTCAGTGGTTAGTAAAAAAAATCCTCCTTGTATTCATTTCATAAAGGTATGAGGTTTTAGAGTTCCCATGGAAATTCAACACTGAAATAAAGGGATATTAAGAGTTCATGGGAGTTAGGTAAAGCTTTGTTGTGGAATGTCTTCCCAAAATAAAATGGTGGCAGTTGCTCAGTTGAACTTGGAAAGCAGTCTGAATTAGGTAGCAGAACCAGTTATCACACAGGGCATTTTAGAACCTCAGGTTTTTAGTAAGAGGGGCTTGGCTTTTCTATTTGTAAAACGACATGCCATTTGTACTTTATTTTCAATATAACCAGCTGACAAGGCACACACTATGTAGTTACGTATGGACAGGAGAAACAAGGCACTGTTTTCTTGCTGTGTTGGGGCTTCCAAAGTATTAACTTTCTCAAGTTTTATTAAGTGACATGAAATTCGAGCTTTTGAGCTGTTAGGAATGGGATTGGTCTCTTTAAAATTAGGCTTTTGCACACACACAAAAAAGAGGATAGAAGAAAACTAAAAGGTTTACAAAACATTTACTTCAAGAGAAATGTCATTTAAAAACAAGGCCTGTTTTTTTCCAGGGTGGGGTGTATATGTATAAATTTATTTTGTGGCACGTCTTCAGAATCCTGCTTGAGGCAGCTTAAAGGCCATTAGACATCAGCAGCATTAAAAAAAAACCCATAGTGCAAAGCAGTTTATTTTGTTGAGGCATCTACATGGCATAACTATGCCTTCTGTGGCCATACTAAACATACAAATTGCTGGTGTTTCATCCGTCATGACCTTACTGGTATTATGTAAACAGTAGTTACGCAAGGAATGAAAGCTGCTCAGTACCATGCAGATTTTAGATTATATAACACTGTTTATTCTTTTGGGGCCTTTCCTTATATCTACTGTATTCAAGGGTTTGAGGAGGAACAGAATTCACTTCCTTGTATATCTGTTATTACAGACAAGTGTAATATGTGCCCCGCTTTCCTAGGCACTGAGAAGTCCAAGAGTAGCAGTATAGGATTCTCCTCTGTTGGATGAAAACTCACTGCAGGTGTATTTTGATGTATTGGTTTCTTTATATTTACTTACAGGTTGACCATCATAGACAAGTAAAGCACTTGCACAGCCAGGGCTAGTCTGCAAAGAAGCATCAGTTCTCTGAAGTATGGATTGGAACCTGCCACTCATTACTACAGATTCTTGGTATTAGACTGGTTTCTCTCTCCAGATGGCTTCATGCGAATAACAAACCGCTTCTTTTCTGCCATACACCAAGCAGAATGCTGGTCCCAGACCTTACACTGCAGGTAAATGAGCTTAACAGTTTTCTAAATAGAACCCTCTACTTTTATTTCATTCTGTGTTGAGCAAAAATAAACAGGAGTTTTATTGCACCTAAAACCAGGGCTTTTTTCTGGGGGAATGCACAAGAATAGGGTTCTGGAACCTCTTCAACAAAATTATTTTTAAAATGTTTAAAAGTTTTTGAGTTTTCAGTATACAGATTGAAAATTTCATTTCCCTCCTGAGAGTTCCAGCCCCTGTTTTTTGTTGTTGTTTTATTTAAAGAGCCCTGCCTTTAAAAAAAGAACAGGATCAAGGGCCATAAAATGCGGGAAGTATGGGGTGAAATGTAATTATGTAAAATTTAAACCAGTAGTTTTATTAAGCTATATTAACATTCAGTAGTTAAGACTTCCAGTCTATGGATTGGCGGAGAGTTCCAGCCCCTGTTTTTTGTTGTTGTTTTATTTAAAGAGCCCTGCCTTTAAAAAAAGAACAGGATCAAGGGCCATAAAATGCGGGAAGTATGGGGTGAAATGTAATGTAATTATGTAAAATTTAAACCAGTAGTTTTATTAAGCTATATTAACATTCAGTAGTTAAGACTTCCAGTCTATGGATTGGCGATGGCGGTCGCTCTCCCCAGAGCTTGGGGAGGTGATTAGCAAACCATCGACATGGAGGGGTGCCACCTCAAGTGGCACTCCCACGAAGCCTTTGTGAAAGGCTCCAGGCCAGAGAGCTTTGAGGGATAGCCTCTTCGATGGCTGCTGCCGGAGAATTGAGGCTTCTCTCCACTCTGACGGTCCTACCGATGAGTGGCCTTAGGGCACAAGCTAACCCGACCGGGACAAGCGGAGGAGACCGAGCGGAGCAATGACTGATGTGAGCGAGGTCAGGAATGTGACCAACAATGAACGTGAGTTCTAAGTAAACAAACTTTGATAAATGGCACACCCCCTCCCCGTGGGAAAAGCGGAGCGCAAAGAGGGACGCCTCTGAAGCACAAGGACAGATAAACGCAGCGAAGGGGGAGTGGGAGGAAACAGACAGCGTGTGTATTTTGAGAGACTTGAGTGCAAATAGCGAATTGACGAGTGCTTCGAGCCCAGGAGAAGTGGTTTGAAAGTGTAAACAAAGTTGAAAAATGGCGGCATCCTGAGGAAAGTTTAAAGCGAAGCCTGGTAGTCAGAGTCCGAGGCCGGAAGAGGGAGCTGACGTCATGAAGCTGTTAGCAGATATGCTCAAGCTAGTGATGGATCAGCTCGATGGTATTAACCAGCAACTGACCTTGTTAAATCAAAACTTCGCTTCACAATAGCGACAGCTGGCACAAACGTGGGAAAAAGTGGAGCTGGTGGCTGAGAAAGTTACAGAGATAGACACCTCAAGCAAGAAGATGAAGAAAAGAATGGGTGAAGTGGAAACGAAACAAAATCTTCAAGAAAATCATTTGTTGCTGCTGCAAATGGAAAAGGCTAATATGATTATCAGGTTCCAGGGGGTTCCTGAGACAGAAAAAGAAGATTTGAAGAAGACTCTGGGTGAGATTATCGCTCCAGTGACAGGCTTGCCAGCGGAGGAAATAATAAAAGACATGGAGACAGCTTATAGGGCTTACTCCAATTATATTTAAAAAAATTGCCTGCCTGGAGAGATTGTGGTGAGATTTGCAAGAAGACAGACCAGAGATGCTATATTAAAGGCAACTTCAGCAACTCCACTGAAATTTGGGAATACAATTATCAAGACTTTAAAAGACATTCCATTTGAAATTTGTCAGAAGAGAAAGAGCTACAATGAGTTAATTACTTTTCTTCAAACAAACGGTATACAGTACAGGTGGGCAATTCCTGAAGGTGTCATCTTTAAAATCACGATAGAAGGGAGACGATAGATTCCATCTTCAAAGCCAAGGAATTCTTGAAACGCCAGCTGGGATCGGGGGAAGAATCTAAAGAGGAAGAAACTAAGTCAAGTGACTCAGCTGCCTCGGGAATGGATGAGGACTCTGCTGCAGAAGCGGGTGCGGGAGCAATGAAAACTGTATATGATTTTAGAGACAGAAAGCCGAAGTAAGGGCAGAAGGACTCTGATAAGTGGCTCTTTGAAATAAAGAAGATGCTCAGAAAGTTCTCTCATAATAACTAATTTACTAATGTAGAACAATGTGAAAAACAAGAACTCTACAATTATATTGTTTTACTAACTCTTTTAATACTAATATTAAGGTTAACATAAAGGGGGTCTCCCACTCTTGGGTTTTTAGTTAATGTGGGTTTCTTTCCTTTATCCATAGTTGTAGTTCCCCTTCCTATATTTTTCTTTTTAGTTTGTAGTCTTATTGAAAAAATAAAAATAGCCCTCCTGGGGTTTAAAAAAAACCCAACATTCAGTAGTTAAATTAAGTTATTCAGTAGATATATCTCTCATGAGTGTGGAGGCCTAGATTTTGTGACTATGTTCAACAAAATAACTTGGGATTTCTTAGTTATTATGGGTGTTAATTAGCTTTAACAAAACATAGAAGTCCCTGTCCCATTATAGGTGTTAAGAAACACACACACCCCAACTCTGGGTTTTCACTCTGAGTTTTTAAAGTGTTCCTGATTTTTTCGTCTTCACTCTGGAAGGGCAGGAAGCTAGGTGAATTAACAGCCATAGTTATGCAAATGACTCAGCTTGCAAGGTTACTGAGGTATTTGGTGCTAGGAATCTCCAGGGGACTCCTGGAGATTTCCCAGAATGCCTTCCAGGAGGGCTCCCAGGATGCACCTGCATGATCTGGGTGGACCAAGTCAAAATGGGTGGAGTCAGAGGTTTAATAAAAGTGCTTGCTCCCAGGATGGGGGGAGGGGGGTGTATCTTGGCGCTGGTCCTTGGAAGAGGACAGACTGTTGGGCTCTGTTCTGCAGGCCAGGAGCCATCTTGAACATGTGGCTAGGCCTGGCTGGCTGCAGGGAGCCTGTGGTAATGGGACAGCTTTAGAACCTTGTGTAACTGTCTAAGTTGGTATGTACCTACTCTTTTTCAACATCTTCTGGTTGCTGATCTGGTGCTGTACTAAAAATATGCTTGTAACTTTTTCTTCTTTTTAATAAATATATTACTCTTTGAAGCTGGTAGTGTTCTCTGGACCACACAGTTTCCCTAACCACTGTAGACCACGCTACTTTAAGAGGGGAGTCCTGGGAAGGGGAAAGGCAAGCAGTCAAGGCACCCATTGCCAATCCTCCAGCCCCCCCCCCAAAGAAGGAATTTGGTCCATGTGGTAACCAGGCACTGGGTAGCAGGAGACCAGAGGCAGGGCCTCGGTTTGAGAAGGGGTGTCAGGAGTCTGTCCCCCCCCCCCGGCAGAAAGACCCCAACAGGACAGTGGTGGCAGCATACCCTAGGGAAAGGAAGTGGAATAGCACCCTCCAGGAACTGGCGCAAGCCAAGGGAGGGGGCTGTCAGAACAGGGTCTGTAAGTCAAAGCAGGCCTGTTCCATCACAATAGGTGTTGCTAATATAGCATAACCAGTGAATGGTCTCTGTGTTTTTCTTCATTACACTGAAATTTTACATAACTACATTTCAACATATACTTCCTGAATTTCACAGGCTCCGGACCCTGCTTTAAACATGTACTTCCTGAATTTCACAGGCTCCTGACCCTGCTTTAAACATGTACTTCCTGAATTTCACAGCCTCCTGGACCTGCATTTATATACCTCTGCATAAATGACTGCTTAGTAAGAACTCACTTGTTGCATCTGAAAAAGTATGTTCTAATCCATGGAAGCTTTTACTGGAATGAAAATTTTATTAGATGCTACGAGATTTCTATTTTTTTATATACTGTATTGACAAACAAATGTTTCACAAATAGTAGGACATTTGAAGGAGAGAATCAGCCAGAAGGAAGATAGGTGTCTTAACTCTTTCCTTGTCTGCTAATCTCTGCCTGCTTTTCCCCAGGCTATTTCCTCAGCTGGGATAATTTTGGGGGAAGCATTAAAATCAGTCTGGTTGGAGGGTTTGCAGGGCAAAATTGATGAGAGGAGGAAAGTATGAAGCACCTTTCCCCATCTCATTAATTTAATTAATTAATTATCATATGGCAGTGGGTACAGTATAGCCTGGAGATCAAGGATTGTCTGGCAGCATGAAACTCTAGCTCTTTTTATGGCAAACTAGGTTTATTTTTTGGATTGAGAGAACTGTGACTGACCCAAGGTCACCCAGCTGGCTTCAAATGGAGGAGTGGGGAATCAAAACCTGGTTCTCCAGATTAGAGTCCACCACTCTTAACCACTACACCAAACTGGCTCTCTAACTCATCACCCGTCACACCCTAAATTAGTGTGACAAGGCAAATATAGGGCTAGAAGAGGAAGGAATCAAACCCAGTTCTCCCAGATTAGAATTCGCACACTTAACCACTACACCAATCTGGCTACACCAAACTAGAAGAGATTGGATTTATACCCCACCCTTCACTTGGAATCTCAGAGCGGCTTACGATCTCCTTTCCCTTCCCCTCCCCACAACAGACACCCTGTGAGGTGGGTGGGGCTGAGAGAACTCTGACACAAACTGCTCTTTTTCAAGGACAGCTGTGCCAGAGCTTGTGACTGACCCAAGGTCACATCAGCAGGTGCAAGTGGAGGAGTGGGGAATCAAACCCAGTTCTCCCAGATTAGAGTCCAGGAGTCTCAGAGCGGCTTACAAACTCCACAGACACCCTGTGAGGTGGGTGGGGCTGAGAGAACTCTGACACAAACTGCTCTTTTTCAAGGACAGCTGTGCCAGAGCTTGTGACTGACCCAAGGTCACATCAGCAGGTGCAAGTGGAGGAGTGGGGAATCAAACCCAACATGAAGCGAATTGGATCCAGGCTGTGTTCAGTAAGTTGTTATCACCACTAATCTTACTCCAGCAAGCTAGATTTCTTCCTTACCTCTTAAGAGGAGGAAGTAAATAGCGTTCGTTCTGGCTTGCTGCTTAGTCATCTAAGTATT
>NW_015163135.1:458259-464778 GCF_001447785.1 Gekko japonicus
CAGACAAAGTTCCACATGCATGTTTGTGAGGGGGGGGGAAATGAATGGGGGGGGGAACTGGCAAAGGGAAAGGATTAATCAATTCCTCCACCACTTTTCCACTACAAATCACCCATTCCTAAAGATACTTTTTCCCCCAACAGAAGCAGCCATTAGTGTTTTGTTACATGCATTGTGCATTTTACATTTACTTCTTAAAGGAGCTGCGGTGGCTCAAGTGGTTAAGACGCTGAACTGCAGGCTGTGGAAGGTCAGTAGTTCAGCAGTTCGAGACCCGAGTGTGCCGCATGACGGAGTGAGCTCCCGTCTCTAGTTCCAGCTCCTGCCAACCTAGCAGTTCGAAAGCAAGAAATTGCAAGTAGATGAATAGGTACCACTTCGGTGGGAAGGTAACAGCGTTCCATGCGCCTTGGTGCTTAGTCATGCCAGCCACATGACCACAGAAATGTCTTCGGACAGCGCTGACTCTTTGGCTTTGAGACGGAGATGAGCACCGCAACCCTAGAGTCGGACTCGACTGGCTTTCGAGCAAGGGAACCTTTACCTTTACTTCTACCCTGGAAGTTTAAGGAAGATTTCTGAAAAGCTTACTGTTCTATGCTCCCAAAAACCCATGCTACCATGCCAAAAAACCCACAAATGGTGACTCTTCACGTTCCACGGTGGCCACCCAGACCCAGAAAAAAACATAAGTAACAGCAGCGCACCGAGCCTTTACAGAGTATTAAGTGGACGAACATAAGACTTGTAGCAGCAGGACCTCCGGTGCCCCAGCCATTGGATGGCTGGAGCCAGATAGCCAATAGCTGCTGACGTGGTGGAAGATAGCCAATAGCTGCTGACGTGGTGGAAGGAGTGGGTCCCAAAACAAAACAGCCCCAGCCTCAACTTTTCCATCACCGCCTGGTAACCACCCCAAATTGAAACCAGGTCAAGGGGCTGGCATTGCTGTGCTGAAACAGTGTGCCCTCCTCCAGGCCCCTCACCACCAAGTATCACTGGAGTGCCACCACCGGGCAAAGGTCAATTTCTTTTTTTTCTTTTTAAATATATTTATTGGGTTTTTATGCATTAAACAGCACACACATAACACAACAACCAACATACAACCCTGCACCTATTAAGCCCTTGTTGTATACTTAGACAAGATCAAACAACACATTTGGGCAAAGGTCAATTTCTGAGCAAGCTCCTATCTCAGCTTCCATTCCTTTCTGATGCTGATCATTTTTTGACCGCTGCACTCTGATGGGGTCACTGCTCCCCAAAAGCAAACATCCTGTAAATTAATCTCAGTGCCCTACCTGACCTGTCACTACATGAGCCCACCACCAATTCGCTCATATGTAGAAGACCACCAAAGCTGTGGCATGAAAAAGGCAGACCTCATAGTCAGTAGAACAGAAAGCCCCCGCAGGCCCCACAAAACCCCCCTCAGGACCATGAGTGAAATAGGCTCCCTCCTATCAGCCTGCATCCCTATCTCCCACAACCAGCCCTCTAACATCCTCTGAATGTGGAAGTCTCCTGCAACCTCGCAAAAATGCTGAACCTTACTCAGGAAGGCCAAGGCAGATAGTTTACCCTTAATGGATCACCATACCCTTACCCTTAAGGTCAACGCAGTACTGCATCAGATGCGTTACTGGTGTTAGCTAAGCCTGAGGAAGCCCAACTAATTGCCTAAAAAGCACAAACTTTTGGTATGCCCAGCCAGGCCCATAGCCAAGATATTTTAGTTTGGGGGGCAATATTTTTTTATAGGGCAGCCATTATGTATTGCAGGTTTTAAAAAAATAATGTTTTGTTCTTCACCCCCAATCCCCCCCCCATCAGCCGCTGCAGCAAAAACAAACAAACAAACCCCAAACCAGGATTGCTGCTATCCCTGTGTGAATGGGAAAATGGGAGAGGAGAGCTGTTCCGGTTTTCAGAAGGAAGGGAGTCTCCCAGCATGAGAATTTAAACAGCAAGAAACGGCTCTCAGCGCAGCGCAATTTAAACTGATTTAGGAAGAGGAAGGAGGCCCCCACACACACACACCTGAACGCTGGCCGCCTCCAGCTGATTTGCCGCCCAACTTGCATTGCTGAAGGGAAGCCACGGCAGGCAGGAGGGAGGGCAGTCCCCAAGTCTAGGCCAGTCTGGTGTAGTGATTAAGTGCGCGGACTCTAATCTGGGAGAACTGGGTTTGATTCCCCACTCCTCCACTTGCACCTGGCTGGATGGCCTTGGGCAAGCTGTAGCTCTGATAAGAGCTGTTCTTGAAAAAGAGCAGTTTCTGTCAGAGCTCTCTCAGCCCCACTTACCTCACAGGGTGTCTGTTGTGGGGAGGGGAAGGGAAAGGAGTTTGTAAGGGTGTCTGTTGTGGGGAGGGGGAGGGAAAGGAGTTTGTAAGCCACTCTGAGACTCTCTTGGGTAGTGAAGGGCAGTGTTCCCTCTAAGCTGAGTTAGGGTGAGCTGGCTCACAGTTTTCTAGCCTCCAGCTCACACAGTTTTGTCTCAGCTCAGGGAGGATGGCTCCAGAGCAAACTGATTTATGCAGCAGCCAAATCACTCGCTCACAGCTTTCATGGCAGCAGCTCACAAAGTAGCATATTTGCTCACACAACTCCACAGCTTAGAGGGAACATTGGTGAAGGGTGGGGTATAAATCCAATTTCTCCTCCTCCTCCTCCTCCTCCTCCTCCTCCTGCCTGTGCAAGGGTGCTTACAATTAAAAACACCACAATATTTTAAGAAGCCATTTAAAAACAAGCCATTATTTTTTGGCTTTCAACCAAAACCATTGATCTGTGCCTAAGAACTAGGGTTGCCAATGACCCTGGAGAAGAGCATCCTATCATGTTAATAGAAGTTTGTAGAAGTGAGCTTTTCATGGTATGGAGTTAAATAGCATCAATCAGTAAATAATATCCTGTTAAGCCTCTGTTAAAGGAACAATCTTAAGTAATTAATCCCCAAAACATTTCTTAAGCACACAGATCCAACAGCCAGGTACAATTCCATCTCCGTAGCAACTCCAGCTACTTGAACAGAGACATTTCTGTGGAAATCTAGCAAAAAAATCTAATGCACATTATGTTTTCCTCACATCCTCCCTGGGTCTCATAGATCAGATGTGTGTGGCACGTTACCTGCTCAAAATTCAGTTCCTAGTAAAATTAGTAACTGGCCTGGAGAAAAATGCCCTGTCCCTTAATAGAACCTTAATGTATGGAAATGGGTAGCTGAAGCTTTCCATGGCAGGGAGGAAATTACATCACCTGGTAAATAACACCCCATTACACCTTTCTCCCCAGGTTGCTGGAAACCCCAGGCATATGGGAGCCTAATTAAGATGAACAGGACAGGGGCAGGCACAAGAAAAATCTAATGTATAGTAAGGCCCTCAGTTGCAAATTGTGGAAAGGTTTCTCTTTCTAGCTTTTGCTGCTCTCTAAGAACCACACACACACACACTTCTGAAACTAGTATTACACACTCCACACTTTCCAAAGTGGTGAGAAATCCTAGGAGCAACAGTTCTTGAGTTTGGTCTCTTTCGGGCATGAGAGCACTAGAGATTCTCCCTTCCCCCCCCTTTCCCCCCCTTTCCCCCCCCTTTTGCTCTGAGTTCCTTTTCTCCCTGCCCAGAAAAGGGTTGGTAGTTCGGAATTGGGATAAATAATATTATAGGATGCCATCTTGGATCTTTTTTTCTGTATTTATTATTGTTGTTGTTGTAATCTTTATTATTATTGTAATCTTTATTAAGTTGTATATTGAATTTTAATGTTTTTATATATTTTATGGCGTCATGCCTTTGTACATTGCTCAGAGCCAGTGCTCCCTCTAAGCTGAGTTAGTGTGAGCTAGCTCACAGTTTCTTAGCCTCCGGCTCACACATTTTCGTCTTAGCTCAGGAAGGAGGGCCCCAGAGCAAACTAATTTATGCCGCAGCCAAATGGCTCGCTCGCAACTTTAAGGCCGGTAGCTCACAAAGTAGAATTTTTGCTCGCAGGACTCCACATCTTAGAGGGAGCATTGCTCAGAGGCCAGCTTAAGTTGGGATAGGGCAATCAATAAGTCGTTGTTGTTGTTGTTGTTGTTGTTTGTAATATTTGCTTTATTTACAGATATTTGAGCAGTGCACAGGTGGAAGCAAAGAGGCCTTCCTATAGCATGGTAGACATTTGCTTCCATCTACACTCCAGATACGTATTTACAAATATTTCCAAGCTCCATATGGAAATGCCATTAATGAATGAAAGGTTCTTGTTTCCTCTCAAAGGACTGGACTTCTGGCAGGCCTGTATCCAATAAACAAATGTGAAAATTACTTTGTTGGTGCTACCATTCATCAGCATCTGTATGCAGTGACAATTTTGTGACTCATCATTGTGAATGGATAAGCAATTTCCACAATTGCAGGGGCAATTCCAGAAGAGGATGATGGAGGACAAGGAGGAAAGTCATACAGATATCACTGATCAACCTAAATTAGAACATTGGCTTTGCTTGGAAACAAGTGGGGGGAAAAGGACAAATGATCTGGTATTTATGCTGCTTGCGGATATATTTAATGATTTATAACATTCTGAAATGTCATGTGCAAAATATAGCAATTACTGTATAAATATCAGTCAAGCATTATACAGCACAGTTGGAGACCACTGCTAAGTATGCAGCCTAAAGAGATTTCTTATGGTTAAAGGCCACACTCCAGCACAGAGCTAGCTCTGTTTGTATTTTGCCAAAATATTCTGCTATATGTTCTGACAATGATATTGCTGCTGACTTTTTTTTTCTTTTCCAGCGTATCATTGAATGTTGTTTATGCCATTTCTATCCCAACGTTTCTGTCAAAGGCGCTTGAGGCAATTTACAGTCATTAAAGAAACAGCATGAGATGATCATTTAAAAATATTATTAACAGAAAGGCTTGATTAAAAATACATATCTTCCACTAGTGGCAGAAACTTAACACCCTTAATGGATGGGGGGAGAAGTGGTAGAGGAGTCCTGATGCTTAATGTCACCAGGAAAAGAACAAATGCCTTTGAAATGTGGTAGGATACATTATTGTTTGATGTAATTAGTACAGTTTAATTTGAGAGACAGTTCATCAGGACTTAGGGAAGAACTAAATATAATGAACATTTTGTGACTGGTCAAAATGGTGACTGTGTACCAAGTTCCTTATCACTTGTAATTCATTTCCTCACTTCCCACCTCCAACAGCAGTTAATAATGTGAAGTGAAGGGGGCAATAACTGGTGGTCTTATGCCTCAAGGCTTTGTCACACCTGTTATGGATGTGGGTGAAAATGCAAGGCTGCCATTTTCAGCAGCAACTCTTTGTGTATCTCTGTCATCACCTCCCCCCCCCCCCATGACTACTAGCCTTTGGGGAAGGAAATGTATTAATGAAACAGCACTGCAGCCTTAATCCATATATTCTACTGGCTGGTTTTAAACATTAAAATAAACATTGAGGGAACCAACCATGGATCTCCAACATACCATGTTGGCCCTAAGTAAGAACATAAGCAAATGTTGGATCAGGCCAATGGCCCATCCAGTCCAACACTCTGTCACACAGTGGCCAAAAATACCAGTGCCATCAGGAGGTCCACCAGTGGGGCCAGGACACTAGAAGCCCTCCCACTGTGTCCCCCCCAGGCACCATGAATACAATGCATTGCTTGCCCCAGACTGAGAGTTCCTATCTATACCTTGTGGCTAATAGCCAGTGATGGACTTCTGCTCCACATGTTTATCTTATTCCCTCTTGAAGCTGTCCATGCTTGTAGCCGCCACAACCTCCTGTGGCAGTGAATTCCATGTGTTAATCACTCTTTCGGTGAAGAAGTACTTCCTTTTATGTGTTCTAACCCGACTGCTCAGCAATTTCATTGAGTGCCCACAAGTTCCTGTATTGTGAGAAAGGGAGAAAAGTACTTCTTTCTCTAACTGCTCTATCCCATGCATAATCTTATAGACCTCGATCATGTGACCCCTCAGTTGTCATTTCTCCAAGCTAAAGAGCCCCAAGCACTTTAACCTTTCTTCATAGGGAAAGTGTTCCAACCCTTTTATCATTCTAGTTGCCCTTTTCTGCACTTTTTCCAATGCTATAATATCCTTTTCGAGGTGTTGTGACCAGAATTGCACACAGTATTCTAAATGTAGTCGCACCATTGATTTATACAGGGGCATTATGATACTGGCTGATTTGTTTTCACCTCCCTTTCTAATAATCCCCAGCATACTGTTGGCCTTTTTAATTGCAGTCGCACACAGTCTCAACATCTTCGGTGAGTTATCTACTATGACTCCAAGATCTCTCTCTTGGTCAGTCTCCACCAGTTCAGACCCCATCAATGTGTATTTACAGTTAGGATTTTTGGCCCCTATGTGCATCACTTTGCACTTGGCCACATTGATCCCCATTTGCCACATTGACAACCACTCGCCCATCCGTGACAGATCCCTTTGTAGTGCCTCACAATCCTCCCTGGTTCTCACCACCCTGAA
>NW_015163135.1:472048-473504 GCF_001447785.1 Gekko japonicus
AGATTTCCTGAAAGACAATTTGTGCTTATGAAAGAAAAACAATTTTTAGTGGGCTATTTCCACTTGTAAATGATAGCTGTGAGAGGATTATCCAAGGAAACTCTTTGATCCTGGAGTATAAATATTGGTGGGTCTCCAGCAGGATTTTGTTGGCTCCTGAAGCTCAGAGCACTCCTGAGAAGTGGGAGCCAGCCCAAAGAGATCTCTTTGCTTTCTGCATGCCTTTGGGGTGGGATACTGTTGTCTGCATGTTCAATTTTTGTGTATGTGTTTACTATCTATAGTTATTGAAATAGATGTGTATTGTGTGTTAAGTTGATACAGCGTCTTGCTGTTTTTCTGCCAGGAAAACTGAATACTGAGCCTTTGATAATAAACCATATAAGGGAGACCTTTGCTTGGAGTGTCTCTAGCCAGCATTCAGCGTTTCCATTGCACTTTCTGCCTTGGGTAAGGAAGGCAAACACATACAGAGGAACACGAACCAAAAAAGGGTGGTGGTGTGGGAACACATTTTCTCCCAACAAATGGTGCCGTGACTCGGATCCTCTATGCCTGCCTCATTCAGCGTTTCCATTGCACTTTCTGCCTTGGGTAAGAAGGCAACACATACAGAGGACACGAACCACAGGGAGGGGGTGTGTGGGAACACATTTTCTCCCAACAAATGGTGCCGTGACTCGGATTCCTCTATGCCTGCCTCCCAAGGGAAACAGCGCTGACTGGTGAGTATTAAAATCTTTTTTTCCTATCCTATCTTTTTCTGATTGTGATTTCCTGAAGGGAGCCATAGTGGGAGGCCTTCAGACGAGGCTTTGGGAAGCCTGATAAAGTGTTTAAGTGCGCAAGTAGACGCCCGGTAGCGTGACTCAGCTGGTCTGATGAGCTAGCCGGAAGGGACCTCTGTAGTCAGTAGTCCATACAGTCTGTTATGTTGAAGGTATAGGGCATTTTGCCACTTCACAAACAGATTGAGTTAAATATCTCACTACCCTGCTCTGTTTGGCCACTGAAGTCAGTCTTCAGTCGTCAAAATGCAGGTTTGAGCACTTGAATCGCTTTTTTTCTTCTTTCCTTCACTACATACAGGGTGGGATAAGTTTTGTGTGTGCAAGGTGTTTTGTTGGTGTTATTGCTTGTGATTTGTGTGGTGGTGATCGTTATTATTTACTGTGACTTGTGTGAACCCCCTTTTGGGAATCCCTGGCCTAACTCGGGGCAGCTGTCTGGGATTGGAACGTGGACCAATCCCGGCCCGTCACGAAGGGGACAGTGGGGATAACACTGTCTCTAGTGGCAGAAGACTCAGCTGACAATTTGTATACAAAACACTACATATTTTTTATTTTTCCACTGTCCCTTATAAATCCCGTGTGAATGTATGCGTGAAATAAATGCATTGAATGCATGGGGGTGCAATATAAGTTTGTCTGAAAGTATAAGAGTGTGTGCAGCT
>NW_015163136.1:0-66439 GCF_001447785.1 Gekko japonicus
AGTTCAATATAAAGATCTGCTCCTATCAGGTGGGAAAAGCTCTGTACCTGATGACCTCTCAACAATATAATTAAGATATAAGTTGTAGTGTAATAATAATACATTAGCATTCCATGAAGTTACTAGCAAAAAGAGGGAATGTTTACAGGTTTTTCATTAACATAAATACTCATACTTGAGAATTCTTATTGATACTGGTTCTCAATAGAGGACTATGACAAAACACTGCAGTCAAATTAGCTTGATATATAGGGATGACAGTGGCAATGTTCTCAGCCCAATTTTCATGACCAACAATGGTCAAGCCTACCTTCAATTAAAACAGAGATCAAATAAGCTACCTTTTCCAGGGGTACATTCAATCTAGGGGAGGTTTGAAAAATAGGGGGGAAGGGAGAAGGAATCTGTCCAGCATGATCTAAATAGCTCTCGACCAGGAGAATCAGCCATAGGCTTGGTGGAATAGCTCTGTTTTACAGGTCCTGTGAAACTGCAATAAATCTCGCAGGGCCTGGATCTCAGCTTGCAGAGCATTCCACCAGGCTCGGGTTATGCCTGAAAAGGCTCTGGTCAAGACTAAGTGGATACTCCTTTGTCCAGGCATCCTCAACAGATCTTCCCCCTGTGATCATAAAGCTGTTTGGGGGGGGGGTATACCAGGAGAGATGTTCCCATAGGCATGTTGATCTCAGACCATATAGGGCTTTGAAGGTCAAAACCAACACCTTCAATCTGATCTAGTCTTCAATTCAAGGCCAGTGCAGCTGGCGGAGCACAGGCTGAATATGGACTTTCATCCAGTCCAACATTCTGTGTCACACAGTGGCTAAAACCAGGTGCTATCAGGAGGTCCACCTGCAGGGCCAGAACTCCAGAAGCCCTCCCACTGCTGCCCCCCAAGCACCATGAATACAGAGTATCACTGCCCCAAACATAGCGTGCCATCTATACCTTCTGGCTAATAGCCACTGATGGACCTCATAAGAATGTAAGGGTAGATTCATATTATAGATGAAGGTGGCCCTTAAGGTATGCTAGTTTAAAAGTCAGTACCAATACATTCAATTGGACCCAGAAACAAATTAAAAGCCAATGTAGACAGAACAAGACTGGCATACCTTCTCTGCAACCAGTCTACTTGCTTATACATACAATTGTATTAAGACTTTTTGTGTAGCATTTTACCAAGTGCATGTACATATTATAAGTGCAATTTTGCAGTATTTTAGAAATTCTCCTTGTTAAACTGTAGTTAAGGAGGATTGCAATACAGCATATTGCAAACCTCTGCAGCAATACAGGAAAGGAATGGCGAAAATATGCTTAAATCTATATATTTATTACTCGTATGAGAAATGAGATATATATTATGTCAGAAGCAGGTTCAATCACCCATCATTGCTGTAATCCATCACATATATATTTTGTTGGTTAGTGCCTGGATAGGAAATCCTCTCTAAGCTATTCCACAATGAAAGAAAGGTGATATAGCTACCTTGAGCCATAGGGAAAGGTGGGATATAAATCTATAATAAAAAGGACTGGTCTGTCTGTTGGTCCATTCATCTGTCTGTCCATCCATCTGTGACAGGCATAGCTCAGTAGAAAATGAAGCTTGGAGGATCAAATTTTACCACTTTCTCGCTTTGCCATGGAAACTTGCCGGTGACCCTGGGCTCATCACAGTCTCTCAGCCTACTCTACCTCAAAGTGTTGTTAAGAAGATAAAATAGAGGAGAGGATGATGATGTAAGATTCTTTGGGTCTCCACTGGTGAGAAAGATGGGGTATAAATGACAGACAAACAAATAGCCCTGCATTTTGGTCTTTCTCTCTCTTGCTTACACATGAATGGAGAAACTCATATCCACAGAAAGAAGTTGGAGTTTTGCTACTGTTGTTAATGGGATCCAGGCTGCACTCTAAATATCTAGATTAATACATCTGGTAAATCAAATATTCACTAACTATTCAATGATGCAGTTAGCTGTAGCGAGTTAAATAGGCGTTTCCCACTGAATAGAAGCTACAATACCTTCATCTCAAAGAACCTCTTTCAGATTATTGAACAATTACCCATGTATTGTGCCTATGAGACAATATAATAAGGCTTGTTTTGTTCTTTGCGAACTATGTTGTATTCTCATATCTTTTAATATTTTACATAATATTACATTAAAAATTGCCTAGTTCCAAAGCACAGAGGCTGTTGATTGTATATTCATCAGAGAAGCACACAAATAAATACTGCATGTATTACATTCACAGCTCCCTAGAGGACATGATTTCATGCAAGGACAATCACCTTTGTTTATTTAACATCTTTCTAAAAATCTGGAACACAGGGATTTGCATGTGATTATGGATATGTGATCGACAGAAGAAGCTGAATCAGAGAATTTAATTTTGAATGCATAACCTTGCAATATCAGGTGAAATACTAAAAAAAAGTACTGCTTTTATTTGTCAGATTTAAACTGGTGAAATAAGGATGTTTACAAATTGAATAGGCTGAGCACTTGAACCTTCCTTCCTTCCTTCCTTCCTTCCTTCCTTCCTTCCTTCCTTCCTTACTTCAGGCGGGGTTACAGGGTGGCTTACAATGTAAAGAAAACAACAATTATTAAAGGGGGGGCACATAAAAGACAATTTAAAATCTCAATCAGGACTACCAATAAGTAAAAACTAAATTAGTCAAATGCCATGCTAAATAAAACTGTCTTCAACTGCCTTCTGAAGATCAGAAGTGAGGGGGCCAAGCACACCTCACTGTGGAGGTTGTTCCATGATTGGGGGGCTGCCACCAAAAAGGCCCTGTCATGTGCCAAGCAGATAAGTTTCTTTGATTGGTAGTGCAGTCAGGAGGACCTTTCCCTGTGATCATAATTCCTAGGGAAGAACATATGGCCTTCAGATACCATGGTCCCAAGCCACATAGGGAACAAAACCAACAACTTGAATTAGGTTCAGGAGCAGATTAGTAGCCAGTGTAATTGCTGTAATATCAGGGTCACACGCTCCTGGTAGCTGGCCCCAGCTGGCAGTCTAGCTGCAGCATTCAGTGCTAGCTGCAACTTCCAAACAACCTTCAAGGGTTGCCCCAAATAGAACGCTTTGCAATAGTTCGGTCTGGGTAACTAAGGCATGGGTCATTGTACCTAGATCTGATTGAACTAGTAATGGACACAACTGACGAAGCTGGGCAAAAGCACTCCAAGACACCACAGCCACCTGGTTTTCTAAGGGACTGCTGTGTCAAGCAGTGCTTCCAATCCCTGAACCCCAAGGTATGAGAGATCTCAAGTCCCCAGTCTGCCTTTCAGCTTGTACACCCTCATCCAACCCATTACTGACTCTGAACACCAGTTCAGAACATCAATAGCATCCTTGGAATGAAATGGAAAAGAAAGATAGAGCTGGGTATCATCCACATATTGGTGACATTGCAGTCGATACCTCCTGGTGGGCATAGCAAGCTGCAGCCAGGAGAAAGGGGGGATTGCTGGGGACGAGGCTTTTCTTCTTCCTTTCTCCTGGACACAATGAGCCATGGCCAGCAGAAAAGGTAAACGGTAAAGGTAAAGGTTCCTTTGCTCGAAAGCCAGTCGAATCCGACTCTAGGGTTGCGGTGCTCATCTCCGTTTCAAAGCCGAAGAGCCAGCGCTGTCCGAAGACGTTTCCGTGGTCATGTGGCTGGCATGACTAAACACCAAGGTGCACGGAACGCTGTTACCTTCCCACCAAAGTGGTACCTATTTATTTACTTGCAATTTCTTGCTTTCGAACTGCTAGGTTGGCAGGAGCTGGAACTAGAGACAGGAGCTCATCCTGTCTTGCGGCACCTAGGTCTTGAACTGCTGAACTACTGACCTTCCACAGCCTGCAGTTCAGTGTCTTAACCACTTGAGCCACCGCAGCTCCGGGGCCAGCAGAAAGGTGGGGGTGAAATGCCCCCGTGAAGGCACCACCAGTTCCATTTACTCCCTTTCTGCTCCCTGTGCCTTTTCGTGGGAAGCAGAAACCAGGGCCATTTAAATTGCTCTGGGCCATTTAAACCAAACAGTTCAGCAGCAGGGAGCTCCCAGCCACTCAGCAGTTTCTCCTGAATATCAGAAAGCAGGGGTAAAACCCTGTTTTCTGTTCTTCACAAACCATGATGTTGTTGTTCAGTCTCACAGTCGAGTCTGACTCTTTGCAACCCCATGGACCACATCATGCCATGCCCTCCTGTCTTCCGTTGTGTTCCAGAGTTTGCTTAATTTCATGTTCATTGCATCGATAACACTGTCTAACCATCTCATCATTTGCCATCCTCTTCTTCTTTTACCCTCAGTCTTTCCCAGCATCAGGATCTTCACCAGTGAATGCTCTCTTCTCATTTGGTGGCCAAAGTATTTGAGCTTCAGACTGGCCCAATCTGCATCTAGCATTTGCTCTGCTGTTTTACCAAACCCACACTGGAACAGAAAAAGATGTGGCTCAAAACCACTATCAGACACACCGGGCCAATGCCGTCCTGACTGCAGAGTCACCCCTGAATGGCCATAAAATGGCCATAAATCTATGCAGACAGCTATTATAAAACCGAGAGATTAAATGAAGTGAAAGCGGCAGGCAGTCTGGACACTGCCATAAAATCCAAAGATCAATCAAAGTGAAAGTGGCATGCAATGTAGAGGGGAATTTCTGTTCCAGTGTGGGTTTGGTAAAACAGCAGAGCAAATGCTAGATGCAGATTGGGCCAGTATCTGGCCTTCCAGGGAACAGTCAGGGTTGATTTCATTTAGGATTGACTGATTTGATCTTCTTGCAGTCCAAGGGACTCTCAAGAGTCTTCTCCAGCACCATAGTTCAAAAGAATCTATTCTTCGGCACTCGGCCTTCCTAATGGTACAACTCTCGCAGCCATACATTACTACTGGGAATACCATTGCTTTGACCATGAGGACGTTTGTTGGCAGGGTGATTTTTATTATGCTGTCTAGCATGAAGCGCTACTACCAATTCTGCCAGAATTCATTGTAGTTCATCCCAGTTCTTCAGTTCATGAACTGGGTAAAATACAGGACAAACTTTGGTTCATCAGCCAGCTTGTGCCTATCCCTACTGCAGAGCACTGATGCCTCCTTCATTCCTTTCTTCTCTGCCAGCACATCTTGCATATCAAATGCAGGTAATATAGATGAGCTACCACAATAATTGCATCCAGTAAGCACAAGTCTAGAACAAGCCTAAAATCTTTTAGCATCCCTTGTGTTTCTGTATCTCTTGGAAGTAGTATAACTATTGCCTTACTGAAATAACTTTAAAAGGCCATTATAATGCAAAAGGAACCATTTATGGTACTGAAATCCATCTCCTTCCCAGTAAGATAGAAAAACAAAGCAGAAGATGGTGCCTAGTTGTCTTAGACGATGTATCCATGCCATCAAGAAATGGCTCCAACAAGAGACAGAAAACTGTAATGTGCAGAGGTGCAATCCAACCTACACTCACAATGCCCCACAACATCTATTCTATATAAATTAGGGCACATACTGTGAAATCTTCCTTTACAACTTGATTGCTAACTGCTGCTGGTGTGAGGAGTCTGGAGGGTCCTACTCCTACATAAGGAGGTATTAGACCAGTAAGTTTTTGCCCCCCAAGCCGGAATAACGAGGCAGACACAAGTGCTGGGTTTAAATATAGGGCCACTTTATTAACTGACAACTTTAACTGGAACCAAAGGCAAGGGCAAAACAGATTGCGTTATGGTCAAGGCAAGAGGTCAAGGACCCCTCCCTTACCTTGTCAATAGGGTGAGCTACCCTGCCCCGGGTGGGAGCCCACTGCAGGGGCTACCATCCGGCCGGCTAGCCATTGCAAGACAACCCTGTAGCCCCATCCTTCAAGCCGCAAGGCTCAAAGAGAGGACCTAAACAGGGCAGTCCATTTTCCCTGCCTCGTGCCGCAAGGCACAAAGACTGTACTCACAGGACCCCTTCAACCCCAAATATGGGTGTCAGCTGGTGCTCACCGGACCGCAATCTGTATACCGCATAGCAACCTGCCTACACAAAAGTGACCAACTAGTTTACTCGACACACCCTTTTAAACACCTGCAACACTGCCGTAGTACAGGGTAGGCAAAAACACCCCTTCCAGGTGCCAATCAGGAAGGGGCAAAAAATTCCTACCCGCCCCCCAAAACCGGATGACCAGCAAATGCCTGCACTACTCACAGGGCGGGAGGGTGGGCCGACAATCGCACAGGACTGCTGGGGAGAAGACGCAGGGCCGTCCTTAACTTCCTCGGCCCTGCCCCCACCAGATGTCCATATATGGCGCTTTTGGCACCAAACCCCAGCCTGCCTCATCCAGCAGGGAGGCAAAGGTGCTCCCCCAGTCCAACGGCTGTGCCGTGGGCTGTTGAACCGAATTGTGTTCAACTGTTAATTCATCCATCATATCTAAACGAATTATTTGTGCTGATCACCTGCTTTGGAAGCCATAAGCACTTTTAGTCCTGGTTCATTATCCTCTCCATGTGTCCCACTCATTCATAGGGGAGAGGGATGCCTGGAAAGGGCTCCTTTACTATTTGCTTTTGCTGATGTTGTCACAACTGTTTTCAACAAGCCTTTTAAATTGTACATAACTTTGACTACTCTCCCTTGCAGCCTTATCTGGTAACAGTATCAGTGTGCCATAACACGGTTGCATGCTTATCCACGATCATTTTCAAGGTATTCTGGTTTTCTTTGCTGAATATACAATATTGCTGAGGGTGCATTATGCCAAATAAAGTGAGGAATTACACTTTATAACGAACATGAAGCATTGCTGTGCTGATTTCTCTCCTCGTGTTCTATGACATTCTATAACATTTGCAAGTCCTGATGCAATTAAAATAGTGGCAGCCAATAATAATCAGGACTGGGGAATGACATCAAGATGTTCAATAAGCTGAACTAGACACCTGCAAGATGGATGGGAAGGTAGCACAATGTCTACTGACAGATCACATCAGAAACATGTATAAATAATAAACAAAAAAAGCATTCTATTGTTAATAAAATAGCATTTAAAGCATGTCACATTAGGGCATAGCAAAAAAGCGTAAGAGCGTCTTATGGATATTGTAAGAGACAAAACTTTGGCCACAGTTCGCGTCACCTCAGGGTGAACATCAGTCAACAGGAAAGAAACTGCCTGGGGCTCAATCGCAAGATTATATTTGCTCAGAATGGGCAAGATCCAAAGTACTTGTAATGAGGACCATTGATTGCAGGATAACAAAAGGTGATCAATGATTTCAATCATGCTGGAGGCACAAGGACAAAGCCAATCAAAGAATGGGAGGCTTACAAATCACCCCCTCAATTTCAGCTGTGGGCAAAGCATACAACCTGCTAAGCATAAAGGTATGGTGGTTTCTGGGAATTGTAAGACATTTAAAATATGGAGGGAGAATTGCAAGGGGAGAGATTCCAAGAGCTAAGTTGGAACATTCCTGACATACTCAAAGCTCGATGCTAGTTCTGCAAGTTCTGTCATTGCCTTCATTTTGATCTCTCTCAGTGCCTCATGGACACCCATATCAAGTTTTCTTTCCACCAACTTATCCCAGGAACTTTTATAAATGTCTTCCCTCAGAAGATGTAAAAGATCTCCATAGGAGTTTGATGCTGGAAAAAGGGACTTCGATCTCAGTTTAAAGGCACAAAGCCAAGCCCTACATTCCAGCAAGTGTTGTGCAAATTCCATTCTTAACACAGTTTCTGCTACTCAGGATGGTACCCCAGCAATTCATCAGAGGTATAGTAAGAATGGATAATCAATGTAGTCAGAGACACTTAGATCGATTTCACACAAGAGCCGTGCCGCGGTCGTGCCTCCCTTTGCCCCGCTTCTAGTGGTCAATTTCCCACTCGAAGCCATGCTGCCGCATCTTGACCCACGGCTTCGCCCAATTTTCCCCATGGTTTCGTGATCCTGTTTTTTGAGGATCATGAAACTGTGGGGGAAATCGGGCAAAGCCGTGAGTCAAAATGCGGCTGCGCGGCTTCGAGTGGGAAATTGACCACTAGAAGTGGGGCAAAGGGAGGCGTGACCACAGCTCTTGTGTGAAATCATTCTATATGTCCAGATGCCTGCACCATATAGAATTTGAGGGAGTACCTTAGCATTAAGGGTCTCAATAGCTGCAGGTATATATTGCCCCCTTTAGAATAGAAAAAAATCGTACAAGAGCACTTATATCCACTTCAGCAATTTTTTAGCTGAGGAAATATGAGTTTTTCATGCCAAATTATTGCTTAAGGTAACACCTAAATATTTAAAGTGGGCCACTTGTTCTATTTCCATTCTGTTTATGGTCCAGGCCTTACAATTCTTTCTTCAACCTTTTGAAAACATCATAACTTTAGATTTTTCAGAATTAACTGACACAATATCCACTGACAGATATCTTAAAACTAGCAATAACCAGACAGGTGCTGGGAAACGTTTGTTTTTTGATATTGATCTATCATCTTTATTTTGGTTTATAGGGTGTAAATCTTATCCATTTTTTTTCTAAAGTAATGTCTTCGGCAGCAGCAATAGTCCCCACCCCACTCTGAGTGAATAGAACAAATAATCCATGACTCAGTCAATCCTGGTTTCCTTGTTAACCTTAACCTTGTTGACTTCTCAGTCAGAAATAACCCAATTTATTTTTCATTGCCTAAAGAAGATCAGTAACTTGAAGGGCATAAGGGACTTCTGTTACTCCTCATATACATTCCCTAAATGACTGAATTTCTTGTAAGTTATTAATCTGAGGGCTGCTTATTGCAGTTGTCAAACATAAGCAGAAAGTTTTGAAATGTTAATATTTAATTATGTTTACAAAATAAAGGTAAATGCACCCAGAAGCTTAGAAGGACTCAGGAAATGCTTTTTTTTAATTTAAATCTTGCTTTGGTTTTAAAGGGAAAAAGGTCATGGGGGAAATTCTGTTTTGCGATACTTCTCTTTTTATTGCTGTAAATAAGGGGAAATGCTTCCTTTTAATAGATTATGTAACTTGAATGATGTGGTAGATAGGCCATCTAGTTGTTTCATGGATTTTTAAAAAGTGTTCTATTCTACGTGCAACCATGAACTGAGGGATGGTAAATAATGCAGATTATCTTGATGGTGGGAGAACGGAGAATAATTTGGCTGCCTTGGTTCTGCACCAGATGTGTATTGAACTCAGGGAATCGTATGCCCTCTGGTTCCCTACCACAAAAAGGCCAAATGAACACTTATGATTCCTTACTTTTCATAATTTAAGTAGGAACAAAGTGGAAGATCACAGTCCCAAAATAGAGTGCTTCCTCTATGGATGCCTGCCCATTCAAGCTCTACATCTGCTAGGCCCTTGAGCACTGCTTGCAGCTGAGAAGCTCTGCGGCTGAGCTTTGATTCCCCTTATTTAAAGTTCCAAAGGACACTTTTCAACATAACACATGTTTAGTTGGGACATCTTACTGTCTGAGGGTACTACAGGATTATTTTTTGCCAGTTTAGGGCTGTACATCAAAGTGAGTATTTTCATTGGGATTTTTGTAAAAAAAAATAAATCATATTTTTTCTCAGTTCAGAAATCACCTGGGATTCCCATTATCTGTTAAAGAATTCACTTTCTACACTCTTGTAACTCCTGCAATGAGAAAGACCCTCTAGAATGAACTTGCAAGGATAGACAAACATACAAAAAACCTTTTTATGTCTCCTTGAAGATATTTATTTGGAAATGAAGCATATAAATATTTTAAGTAAATAAAAATAACAGAATTATAATGGTTAGTAGAACTGGAAGAACATTTACGTCAAAAACATTAGCTTTTCATGGTGATTCCCATGACAATGAACAATGTGCTTCATGTTTTGTGAATTCAACCATTGGTATCATTATTGTTTAAATTAAAGTGTATTGTCTATTGTAAGCAGTTGAGGCAGTGTGATAATCATTAGACTTACCCTTTTAAACAATATTTTTGTGTTAATGTTCCAACATACAGCCCTTTAATAGCAGAGTTTGCATGAGAAATAATATGTTAATAGGTATCTATTAAATTCTATCAATTTTTTTAAGGCCATAACTTTTGGTTATTTTGATGAAAGACCTGTAACTTAATGTCCGGGAAGTGTAAATGGATGTTCTACAGCACTTAAAGGGATTTTATTCTTCCTTCGTAAGAACCTAATTGATATATTTTTCAGTTAATGCTTGGAACAGATCTTTCATAGCACCTTCTCAAATATTGTAATCGACAATCAGCGAAATGGAAAGGCTGAAGATTGTTTATCCATTTAATTTTATTACAACAATGTCTTGGTTTGTTGCCCTCAAATCACTTAGTACTGAGATGTACAGTGAAGTCATTTTTTCTGTGACAGTTCCTGTGTATGTGCATATTGTGCTGTGAGAATTCTAACTCATGCTGGACTTGTTTAAAATGGAGTGGATAGACACACCCACTAGTAATGATAGGCAAGCTTCTAGATTCCATGCTTCCCATATTGTTCAAGATATTTTTTTATCATAATTGGGTAAAATATAAATTCGAGCAAGCTCTTCTTTTGTCTGTCGCTAACCAAAGGCAATCAGAGAAGTTATAGCATATTTTTAAAAATATTGAGTTCCAATAAAGGGTTGGCTCAGCACTTGTTGAAGATTATTTATGTTCATACGTCAAAATAGATTTTTGTAATGTTTTATCTATATGCATACGTGGATCCTAACATTAGAATGAAAATATACAAAGAACTAAAAGGAACTGAACACTACAGCAAATAGAACAGTCTCCAATTCCAGGAGGAGTTATGAGCAGCACAGAGTAACATTCCATGACAATAAAAGAATGGAATGTGTGAGATATGTTGGGCTACCTTGTAATCTAATGACTACATGATAAAATCCAGATGTGAACCAGTGTGCTATAGTGATTAAGTGATTCAGAGTAGTATCTGGGAGACCTAGGTTTGAATCCCAACTTGAGCCATGGAAGCTCACTGGGTGACCTTGAATATGCTTGCTAGCATGCAAGCTGAACTCCTGATCAGATGACCTCCATTTTTTTTTTGTCAAAATCAATTTGTGCAGATTGGTTTTGTGGCCGTGCAGAAGCCAGTTATGCTAGAGGGCCATGCCGTGAGGGCCAAGCTGCAACACAATTTTTTTGCACTTGTATAGCTATTAGCTAAATAGTTACTGGAGAAAAAGAACACATCCCTCCGGGATTATGATAAGATCATTAAAGTGTTAAGCAAAGAATCGCAGAATGGCTCTTTACACCTGTAAAATCAGTCATCATTTAAATAACCCTGTTAATATGTGGCCTGCTTCCTGCAACTGTGCAGTCAGCAGCATCTGTTTTGAAGAGATCACCATAACAAGATTACAAGATTACTCAGCTTTATTGGCAAATACTGAATGTACAGAGACATCAACATAGTAAATCTCAGCTCTAAAATCTCAAATGCATTTTTCCTTTCAATAATGTTTCATTGCAGCAGCAGCAAATTCAATCATCTGTTAATTTATTGAAAACATTTCTTGCCACTGTTCCAACCAAATAGGGCCCCAAGGCAGCAAACCTTCAACATTAAAACAGCATTTAAAATAAAGTATACAAGTGGGGACTCACAAGAAACCTCTGGGGCTGTTATCCCATTCACCCAACCTTTGCTTCCTCCCCCATCCCCCACCTCTTTCACACTCTTCCCCCCTCCTGCCACCCCTTTGCTTACTTTCTCTCTCTCTTCTATGCATGTCACTTCTTCTCCCTTTCTGCCCTACCCCATCACTCTCTCTTTTTTCTGCCTCACCATCTCATCACTCTTTCTCTCTCATTCTGCTCCCCACACCGTCACTCTCTCTTTCTGCCCCATCACTCTTGCGGACTCCCGCCTGCTTTCTCCTCTGTGTACAGCAGCAGCAGCACTGGCAGCGCTCCCAGCTGCCCATTTGCTCCTGCCACCACAGCTACAGTGGCAGCTCTCCAGGAATCAGAACAGATCTCCCAACTACCAAAATTAATTCCCCATAGGGTTGCCATCTCCACGTTGGGAAATTCCTGGAGATTTGAGGGGTAGAGACTGGGGATGGTGGGGTTTGAGAAGAAGAGGGAACCCAGAAGGGTATAATCCCATAGACTTCACCCTCCAATGCAGCCATTTCTCCAGGGGAACTAATCTCTGGCATCTGAAGAACAGTTGTAATTCCAGGTGATATCCAGCCCTCTCCTGGAGAGGAGTTCCCACAGAGGAAATGGCTGTTTGGATGGTGGAGTCTATGGGATTATACCCTTCTGGGTTCCCTCTTCTTCTCAAACCCCACCATCCCCAGTCTCTACCCCTCAAATCTCCAGGAATTTCCCAACCTGGAGTTGGCACTATGCCACTATGTTTTTACTGAATTCTTTAAACATAGTAGACAGTTTTTGTAATCCGTTTTAGCAAAAGAAGAAGAGTTGATTTTATATCCACCCTTCACTACCCGAAGGAGTCTCAGAGTGGCTTACAATCAGCTTCCCTCCCTCTCCCCACAACAGGCACCTTGTGAGGTAGGTGGGGCTGAAGAAGCTCTGAGACAACTGTGACTGACCCAAGGTCACCCAGCTGGCTGCATGTGGAAAAGTGGGAAATCAAATCCGGTTCTCCAGATTAGAGTCCATCGCTCTTAACCACTATACAACAGCTGGCTCTCAGTAGCAGGTTCCTAATGGATTTTTTGTGTAAGTTCAGACCAACCATTTCAACAACTGGCTGCTAACGGATATTATTTACCTGTTCATACAAAGCCACTTGCATCCCATTGGAAAAGCAGGGCTGAGCTGTTTTTGAGAGAAAGTGCTTTCTTCCATTTTCACCTCTTCATTGTGCTTCTGAATCACTGTGGTGTGCTGTTGAAAATGTCCATAGCTGATCCTACAATACCACTTCCTCCCACCCCTTTTCACTGTGCAGTCTTCCCTGCCCTTTCTCCCCAAATATTGTAAACTGACTGCTATAGCAATAAGCCAATATAGTACTTCAGTGTTACAGCAGCACCATTCAGATGCCTTGACTCCACTGAGAGAGACTATTTTGGTTTAGTGCTGTAGCACTCAACTTAGAATGTTGGGGGTTAAGGGCCAAGAAGACCTCATGGCAAAAAAGGGTGGAGGAAAATGTGGCACAGTTTGAAATGGCCACAGCACTTCAGAGATGGCTCATTAACAGGATGATGTTTTCTGTATTACTTTACTCAGAACCAGGCCAACAATGGATAGCATCCGGTTTAGATTGGTAACTTGAAAGGGAACAGTAACAGATAAAAAGGTAGAATGGGATGGTAGCTTCAGAAAAGTACACATGGAAAAGTGTATGACTAGCTTTCTGACCATAACCAGTGCCCAGGATGCAACTGAACCCAGCAGGTTATCACGCATCTTTGATCCTGACACCTCAGAATTTTTAGCTTTTCAACCCTCTATGCAACTTGCTCCTTATATTTTGATACAATCACTAAAATTATGTGCTAGAAGCCAGTGGTATTTTCCTTTCCAATCCCTAAATGTTACTATTCCATCTATTCAAATTGAGGTTCTGACCTACTGCTAATTAGAGTTGAAGAAAAACATAACCTGTTAATTTTCTCCATAACCCAGATCATTTCTGTTTTGTGGGAAGATACAAGAGTTTTGATAAGATGCACAAAATATTTCAGAGGAGTGTTGCACATCTCTTCATTGTAACTACATGAGAATGGAAGTGAATTTTGAGGTTTCTTTTTGGGCAAAACATTTTGGGACTTTCCATAGTGTTTCAATTTGAGACTTTCCATAGAGTTTCAATAAGACTTAAAAATTTCTCAGAAGGATTTCATTCATGCTGTTTCTCATGATGTGAAGAAAGAGCAGCATCTATTCAGTGATACCAACTATTTCCCTATTTATTCTGTTCTTGTCAGCAGGACTGCAACTGGTGAATATACTGCTTTATTTTGAATGGACTTCAACAACTTATCCACACTGCAGGATATGTAGTCATTTTTCAAATGAACTATATTTTCAAATGCAATCTTTTTTGTGTGTGAATTGTGAACATAGATGCTGTTTTCTAACTTTATATGTCCAAATAAAGCCACATATTTGAATGAATGTCCATACCCCCTCCCACTGGAGAGAAACAATTCCACTGACTTTAATTAATACAGTATAAGAAAGGTAAGATGATGTTCCTGTGAATTTAGAATACATAAGCGTTGTTTTAAGAATGTGTGGTGGTTTTGGTAATAGAATACCCTGTATACTACGGAAGTCCTTCCATACCTCTTTGCAGTTTCATTTTGTTTACATTCATTTCCATTTTCATATTTAAATTATTGTGAAATCCAGACGAACAATGCTGCTTTACAATAACTATGGTGCAAGGTCATTATCACTCTTAATTTTTTATAATTCTAAAGTGGTGGTGGACATGAACTCTGACAAACCAGAATTATGGTCATTCAGTGAATAACATATGAGAATGTAGAAACACATGGTGTTGCACTATCACTGACTGGCTGAGAACTACAGTGCCCTTCTAAGTCCATGGGCTAAACTCTATTTAGGATTGTAGTGTTAGGCTACAATCCTAAGAACACTTTCCTGGGAGAAAGCCCCATTGAATAAGATGGAATCTTCCTTAATTGCTTTTCATGGTAAGATACTCTGGACTGAATATTTAATTGTGGAAGTATTTAATAAAGACATGAAATACCCATAAGAACTCTTCTACCATTACAGATATTCCATTATAGTAAATGCTTCTCAAAGAAATAAATTGTCTTCTGGAGAAACATGGCAATACATGAGGTCAATAAAGTCAGCAAGATAGATACATATGAAAGCCTAGCAATTAGCAAGAAGACAGAGTTTTCTTTACTGAAATGAAGGAATCACTTTTAGACCTCATTAATGAAAACATCATTCATACCAAGAGAAATCTGTCTTCACTAATGGATGTCCATCCTGCACTTTCTTTTTATGCTTCCTTCCCACTTAATATTTTTATTATTATCGGGATACTATGGATATAATTCCATTGCTGAATTTGCCAGTAGCAATGTCCTTTCATATGAAATACCAAGATCAAAATCTAGCTCTAATATATGTTGCATTGGCATAGATTTTCACATTAACCTTTTAACGTATCAGTCTCATGAGCAAACCATATTCTCTTACACTTTTAGCAAGCAGGATTAATAAAAGGTTGTGACAAGTATACTATATTTTCAGAATTTATAAGTTATTAAAATCAAGAAATGAAATTAATTGATAAGAGAATTTGACCTCTGTGAACAAGGCTCAAGAAGGCAATAGATTGAAAAAAGTTTCAACTGTATTTATCTGTCACATTAGAAATTACATTCACCCTTATCATAAAAATCCTCTTATACTGAGTAAATATTTTCACTAATATCAATATGACATCAGATACTATATATCATGGACTGGCTTCTTCACAGTCTACCAGCTATATTGATGGAGCCATCATTCAGCATAAAGAACTTTCCACTTATTCATCTAGATCAAGGATACTTATCCTGGAAGAAGTGTCCTTGCCCCAGAGGCAAGGAGCATTCACCACTAGAGGAAAAGATGCATAGGATCTAGTGCCAGTTCTCTGATCAAGCCAGTCAAGCAGCTGCTTGGGATAACACAATGAGGAAGTGGAGCCATGTCAAACTGTGAGGCAGGAGGAAATCAACTAGGAAGCCCCTAATACAAGTTGTTGTAACAATCACCATTCTGTTATAAAGTAGGCTGCCCCAACAGAGACCCTTATAATGGTGCACCCCCAGAAACCCTCTGGCATGGATGCCAGAGTGTTAGCAGTCAGGTCCCTACTCCTGCAGAAGGGCAGTCTAACACTATGGGCACCTCTCTTTAATATCACATCCAAAAATCATAATTGTAAAGACGTTGCCTGGCCTGTAATGCCACACAATATGGGGACCTCCTGAACTAGCAGGAAGTCCCCTGGACACTCTCACATAGGAGTAGCCACCTGGTGGAATTCTCCACAGAGCACACTGATTAAAGTTCTCTTTGACTTCAGCCTCCAGAAACTCCCTCATGCCTAGGAATAACTGATTCAAGTTTGTTGAATTAAGGCTACAGAATCCTCCTTGCTTTACAGCATACCTTGTGTGTACCTAAGCCGCCTACCCCAGCTTTGTGGTTGGCTTGTGTCTTGGATCTTTGATCTTTTCGCTGAATCATTGAATCATTTGCTTTGGACCTCCAGCTTCATAGTTGGCTTCAGTTTGGATTTCTCCTTTACCCTGAGCAGCTTTTGCTTTCCTTCTGCCTCAGCTCAATAAATTATTCTCTTCAGAATAAGGCAACATAAGATCCCCCCCCTTCACCCTTTATCTTCTTAGTTCCCCATTTACCCAAATTAGACAACAACCTAACATACACTGTCCCTTGCATTTCATCCTTCTAGCCTTACATTTGTTAAGGGGATAAATATAATTCCTTTTGATATTCTCCCAGTCTGTCTCATTTTTCTTAGCTGGAGTGCTATATCACATACTAGACTGTTTGATCACAAATTAATTATCTCAGTGACACAGTCACTGACCTTACATTTGTAAAGAATGTTTTGCATGTTAGCAGCCTGACATGTGTACTGAAGGGAGTAACACTGCCTCTCACCTCATGGTCTAGTAGTGGCCAGGAGTGAGCCACGGCCTCTGGTATCAGCTGCTGCCAATAGAAATCCTGCTGTTTGAGAGCAGTGATGGAAGTTTAGCTTATCTCGGGGTGTGGCAGATGGCACAGAAAAGCAGGTTTTAAAATGCTGCTGCTTCAGAGAGACTGGAAGATCAGGAGTTAATCTTCCCTGGAGTGGAGAACTTGTGTGATTTGACTGCTGTTCACCTCTCTAACTCACCAGCATCAGCTGAGAGCAAGTTTAACATCAGCTATTCTGAAGGGGAAAGGATCTTTCATCTTTGGCCTTTTGGTCTGGAGTGAGCAAGCCAAAAAGATGGCTTCTGACAAAGGAAGGAATAACTGGAGGCAGTGTTCTGACAGGGTTAGTCAGAAAGGTTCTTCTACAGATAGAAGAAAAGAAACTCCTTTGCCCTTATAGTATTAGAACTACTTTGAGGGAGAATTGTGATTCTGAGTCTAGAAATCTAAAAAAAATTTCCTGCTTTACACAGACAACAGTTACTGGAAGAGAGATTTGGCTTGAGAGAATGGGTTGTTATGCAGTAACTCCCAGTCAAGCCAAATAGTAAAGGGTTATTGTGTCAGAGTCCCAAGTCAATCAAGCTCAACAACATTCCTTAATAAAGGTGCAGTTTATTGAGAAAGGTACTTAGGTCATCATACAATACACTTTGTGTCAGCAATGGGGGTTTAGGTGGGAAGACAAACTCTTATACCCAGTTCATAAAAGTCCCCCTGATGGGCGCAGACCAATAAGCAAGAGCAAGCAAGCGTGCTCAAAAGAAAATGGCCCTCAGCTCTCAGCGGGAAAAAGCGGCGTGGCCGAGCACGGTTTCAAGGCCACAGCAGAGATAATGGGAAGAAACCCCCCCAGGCTTGAGTGGGAATAAATGATGAAAAGCATGCACAAGCTTAGGAGCATGGACATGGGAAGCCTCCACCCATTCCCTGTGAGCCGGCCCGAAGTCCACCCACTCCACCAGATAAAACACTTTTCCCCATTTCATCTTAGAGTCCAGAATCTGGGCTACTTTGAAATGCTGATCACCATCCACCATCACAGGAGGGGGGTCTGGCCATTGCCGTCTCCACACATTTGGCCACAGATCTCTCTTCGATAGGCTATGTTGGAAAACGGTATGTAAATGTTTCAGATTTTTAGGCAGGTCAACTTCAACAGTGACATCATTCAGTTTGCAGCTTACTGACCATTTGAGAACATGTTCCACTATTGATCAGATGCCCAGCTTTATATGAATATTAGGACTGAATTTTTCCTGTATTACTAGTCTGAAGGCTTCTGTGCTTTATGAGTGCTGTGTGAAGGATTTTTCCTATATATATATGATTGAAGTGTTCTGTACATTATCAGTACTTTATGCAGGAGTTTGAACTCTTTGAAGAAGAACCCTCGAAACGAAGATCAAAATCCGGAGTCTTCGTCAACTACTTATGAAACTACTTGTGAACTTATGTATACTATGTATGAACTTGCACATTTTATGATGTAATCTTGCTTTACTGATATATGTGGTCCCTTGTTATTGTTATTAGTTTTGCTTTTGTTACAATATAATTTTCCTTTGCATGACCTTTGTGCAGTCCATGGTCTGTGTTATTTATACAGTGCTTGTTTGTTTAAGGTGGTCTGGTACTCCCATCTCTTTAAGGACTTCCCATAGTTTGTTGTGATCCACACAATCAAAGGATTTAGCATAGTCAATGAAGCAAAAGTAGATCTTTTTCAGGTACTCTCTTGCTTTCTCCATAATCCAGCGAATGTTGGCAATTTGATCACTAGTTCCTCTACCTTTTCGAAACTCAGCTTGTACTTCTGGCAGTTCTGTATCCACGTACTGCTGAAGCCTAGCTTGTAGGATCTTTAGCATGACCTTGCTAGCATGTGAAATGAGTGCAATTGTGTGATAGTTTGAACATTCCTTGGCATTGTCCTTCTTTTGGATTGGAATGAAAACTGACCATTTCAAAGCCAACAGTAATGTCAATCATGATCATCTGGATCTGAGTCTCGGCATCTGCAGCTTTTCACATCCACACATTCAGAGAGACCGGGTGTGTGCTGCAGAGGATTGTCTCACAAATCTCAGGGTGCAGCCCCAGGCGGTAGTGTTTGGCAAGTACCCCCTCGGGCCAGCCTTGGATTTTTGCCACATACTTTTTGAATTCTTCCGTGTACACTCGTACCAACCTTTTCCCTTGCCTCAGGGTCCGGAGGTGATTTTGGGCTCTCTCCTCCTCCATTGGGTCTTCATATTGCAGCCACAATGCCCACATAAATGCTTCCACTTCACGTAACTCAGGACCTTGGGCATGATGCAGGCTCACATACCAGTCCGCTGCCTCCTCTCTCAGCTTAGAGGCAATGTAGTTGACCCTCTGCTCTTCTGATGGGAAGAGATGGCCCCAGTGCTGCATGAACTTCTGCACCTGCACCACGAAGAATGCTAGCTTCCCCGGGGTTCCATTGAATGTTGCCTCTAGAAGCTCCTTTGAGCACTCGAGCCTGAATGGGACAGGGGCAGGTGCTGTTGGGTCCCTTGGCCCTGACACCAGGGTGGGTACGGGCACCGGGACTTGGGTAAGGACAGGTGGCACCGGGATGTCGTAAGTGCAGCTCATTCTGCACCACCTGAGCCACCAGGCAGGGAATGTCAATCAATGCTTCCTGCAGCTCTTGACTCATCTTAGCTTGTGCAACTTCCATCTGGGAGAACCTTTCCTCCCATCGGTCTTCTCCACCTCCCAACTGCTTAGGGAGTCGGGGAGGTTTATAGTATCTGCTGCCCCCCAGGGCTTCAGGGTCAACGTCCACGATTGTCGGGTCCGCGTAGAAAAGTTAGCTCAGGAAGGGATGCTTGGGCTCCTGAGTGGCCAGCTCTCTGCACCCCCTTCCACTCCTGAAGCTGAGAGAGCTCTCTCAAGAACTGCCCTTGAGAGAACAGCTCTGAAATAACTTGAATGACCCAAGGTCACACCAGCAGCTGCATGTAGAGGATATATATATCTATCCCTGTTGGTTAAATAACATCTTTATTCTTTTTGAAAGTTACTCTTCCCAAGTGACATTTTAAAAGGGTTTAAAAACAAGACAGCTCCTGCATTTCCCTCAGGCTCCTCTGCTGGATCATAAGCCTAAACAAATATCTGTATCTGGGTGGGGCAGTTCCATTGTTTAAGTCAAAGAAAAGGAATACCCACCATTCACTGAGAGGAACTAAAAGGTTTGGGGTGGGAAAATCTGCCTGAGAGTTGGGAAGCGACTGGGGTCTGTCATACAGGCCACAGAGATGACATAGTTATCGGGCTTTTTAGGCTAGGAATACTTCAGCCCTCCAAGCTGCTGCTTTGTTTTTCTCTTCCACATTGCTTTTTCCTATCAGATCTTACACACCACCTCAGAAATGGAGGAAGTGCACATCATGGTGTTTGGCTGAGACCTCTTTATATGGGGCCCTAGAGGTTGGTGGCATTTACAGACTGAACTCATGGGACAAAGGTGAAGTCATGCTGACTGTCGGCTGCAGAGCCCACCCACCCTGAAGGGATGCTTAAACTAGAAAGGGAGAGCAAGAGGGTATGGCAACATCTAGTGGTAGAATATTAGAGAACAGGACTGGGGAATAACATTACCTAGCCCACATCAGCATTAACCTCTCCCTTCAGCCAACTGCAGAGAAAGGTGAGGGTTGCTTTGAAGTCTGGTGCCAAATGATGACAAAAAGCAAAACTTGCTGTTTTATATAGTCTGCTTTCTTCACACACACACACCCGCCGCCTTAAGTTCAGGCATCTGCGCAACCATGGAAGGTAGTTCAGTTTTCTAATGCTCATGTTATGGATGGATGAGCTACCAATTCCAGTAGGATGACCATGTTAATCTTCTACAACAAAAGAAAAATTAGTCCTCTGGCACCTTGGCAATAATCTGTTTGTTTTTAAGACATCCAAGGCTATTTTTGTGCTATGCATGAAAGGAATGCCATGGGTGGCCTGAGTCTACCTAGCAAATTCATGGCTGAATAACATGTGCTTTTTATTATTCTTATTAAAAATAGAATAATAATAAAGATGAGACAGTCCACATCAAATGGCCTACACAATTTAAGGTCAAGTCTGTTGGGTTTTGGCACTGCCACCATGGCACTGGTTCTGCTGGGCACATTGCACTGGTTCTGTTGCTGGCCTAGCAAACATGCCCACTCCGCACACCTCACTTTCTACTGCAGAGACTCTCTGGGAGAATCAGCTGGGGTTATTGTATGCCTGCCTTGCTTTTCCACATCATTGGAAACAATGGAGCTTCTTAGATTTGACTTTAGTCCTGTTGAGTTTTGGCACTGGTTCTGCTGGGCACATTGCACTGGTTCTGCTGCTGGGCTTGCAAACATGCCCCCTTCTCACACTTCACTTTCTACTGCAGAGATTCTCTGGGACATTCTGCTGGGCTTGTTGTATGCCTGCCTTGCTTTTTCTCCATCATTCAAAACAATATAGCTGACTCATCTCCCAAAGCCCAAGTGTTGCTTCTTACCAGCTTGTCATAAGAACATAAGAGAAGCCAATGTTGGATCAGGCCAATGGCCCATCCAGTCCAACACTCTGCCACACAGTGGCCAAAAATACCAGGTGCCATCAGGAGGTCCAGCAGTGGGGCCAGGACACTAGAAGCCCTCCCACTGTTGTCCCCCCAAGCACCAAGAATACAGTGCATCACTTGCCCCAGCCTGAGAGCTCCTATATCTATACCTTGTGGCTAATAGCCACTGATGGACTTCTGCTCCATATGCTTATCTAATTTCCTCTTGAAGCTGTCCATGCTTGTAGCCATCACCACCTCCTGTGGCAGTGAATTCCATGTGTTAATCACTCTTTTCTTCCTGTTCCTGCAATGACTCTGCTCCAGGAATTAGCACTGGTCACTGTTGTGCATTTAAACGGGTGCTTCTTTGTCTCTCTTGGGCTGTCAAGCACTCTCTCCAACTTATGTGCTGTGCTGTTTCAGAAGCCAGCGGTGACTGATGCTCTGATCTCTGTCTCATTTCTTTCATCTCCTGCCAGAATAAGCAGCCTGGCTGGAAGTGTTCTCGCTTCCTGATGCTTTTTTTTGCTAGATATGCTTCTAGACTCAGCTGCTCAGGCAGGCGTTCCATAGGTGCAGGGCCTTATTCTTCCATTTCCACATCCTCAAAGGAGGAGACAGCGGGTTGGCCGATGACACCATCCCTAGGCTGCACTTTAAGATCAGTAACCATCTACTTCCATGTCAGATATCATATGATTACTACTAAGTCATATAAGTTTTCTAACATCTCAAAACTGAGATAGCAAGTAGAGATTGGGGGGGAAATGCATTTCAGCTTGGCTGCTGGAGGTACATGTGTCAGATAAATCAGTACAGCTTTCTTCATAGTTGATGTCAGTGCTTTCAGATCATAGAACTAAGCCCACTTTAGAAGACAGGTATCCTGTTCCTAAATATTAACATCTGAAGATCAGCAGTGCTTAAGCAGAAATGTAATTTTCTTCTTTTATAACTAAATGCCTGATGTTCATGTTTACTCTTTCTCTCTTGAATAAATGTCTTGTTTTGTTCAAACATATTGAATTTCTGCCTTGGATCATTGTATCACACACTCATCTAACACTGATGATTGCCTTTCCTCTTTTGAGAGTGGAAAGTAAGACTGGAAAAGTTCTAGTGATTGAACAGAAAGGGTTGTTTATACTTCACATCATCCCCATACTACTCTTTTTCAACTGTTCCAAGGTGCTGCCTTGGGTTCAATATGTATAAGAATAATGAATTCATTTCCCTGTAAACTGAGGGAACAGGACAAGAACTTGTAAAACACTTCTGTGTCAGGGCACTGCAGGATGGTGTCTGAGTGAGTAGAAAGTAGCTACTATTTATTTGTTTATCTATTTGTTTATTCATCTTATAGACTGCTCTCCCCTGATAACAAGGCTCAAGATGATGAACAACAGTTTCAATAGACACATTCAAATCAGATTAAATAAGTAAAACAGTTTCAATAGATACAGTCAAATCAAATTAAATAATCAAAAACAAATAAGAAGATAACTAGAAAAGAGGCTTGCAATAGTGAGTGATCATTTGTTCCATAACATACCTCTGCAGTCTATATCCTCACATGTAATGCCTTGTTCACCCATCAAACAACTATACTTTGGTGGAAACTTAAGAGAAAGTAATTGGACACAGGTAACCACATTTTCTCCTAGGTGGGATACACTGATCCCCGCAAGACACATAAAAGGTGTGTGCTTATCAAATCTGTATGTCTTAGTCTGAGACTACAGTGCCATCATTGTGTTAAATTAACAATAAAAGCAGCCTTTATTCAAAAATGTTTTAGATAAATAATAAATAAACCTTTTTATTGAAAACATAAATGGAGGATACTGGGGGTGTTTGGGTGATTTTTTTTTTGGGGGGGGGCAATTATTTGATATTTATCCTGGTTAGAATGCCAGTTTTCTTTCAAGGTGAGATTCTCATGTGATCATACTGATGAGTTGTTCACCATTCAACCTGAGCAGTGTATCAAGAACTTTGGTGTCTGCGCAGATGGATGGCATTGGCCCAGCCGCTGCTGCTGGCACAGGTTCACATGTTATAAGGTTGCTAGAATGATGTATGCTCTAGGGCAGTGGTTCTCAAACTGTGAGCCAGGACCCCAAAGTGGGTTGTGGCTGTCACACAGATGGCTCATGAGACCAGTGGAGAGGAAGTGGAACAGGGTGACCTCCAAGGGAAAGCTCCTGGAGACTCCCAAGGCAAATTTGGATTTGTGTGTGAATAATAGACAAAATGGCCATAAAATATAATGGCCATGAAGTACAGTTTATTCTTCAATAACTCTGGGTTTGATTCCCCACTCCTCCACATGCAGGTACTGGTGTGACCTTGGGCCAGTTACAAGTTCTTTCAGAGTTGTTCTCTCATGAGCATTTCTTGAAAGTGCTCTCTCTGCCCCACCTACCTCACAGAGTGTCTGTTGTGGGGAACGGAAAGGAGATTGTAAACTGCTCTGAGACTCCAAGTGAAGGGCAGGGTATGAATCCAATCTCCTCCTCCTCCTCCTCTTCCTCTTCCTCTTCTTCTTCTTCTTCTTCTTCTTCTGCTGCTGCTGCTGCTGCTGCTGCTGCTAGCCTGGCTGTATTGGAATGGGAGATCACCAAGTATCACCTCTGAACATCTCTTGCCTTGAAAACCCTACAGGGTTACCATAACTCAGCTGTGACTTGATGGCACTTTCCACCACCCTGTACATTGTATGTGTGTGTGTCTGCATGTGTATTTAACTCTGCAGATCAGGGCCATATTGACAGAAGGGGATTTTTTTTTGCCAAATTTGTGGAACCCCCACAGGTTTGCAAAAAGAAGAAGAAGCTTGAAAAAATTGACCTGCAAGCAAATGGACATCACCAACAAATTGTTTAACAGCTCTTTTGCTGTTGAAAAACATTAAATTATCCCCATGCTTTATAAAATGCAAACATTATTTTGACAGCCTATGGGTGCTACTCAATTTCTGATCAAATTGCAACTTGAATAGAAGAAGAAAAAGAAGAAGAGATTGGATTTATACCCCGCCCTTCACTACCCAAGGGAGTCTCAGAGCGGCTTACAAACTCCTTTCACTTCTTTACAACAGACACCCTGTGAGGTAGGTGGGGCTGAGAGAGCTCTGACACAAACGGTTCTTTTTCAAGAACAGCTGTGCCAGAACTATGGCTTGCCCAAGGTCATCCAGCAGGTGCAAGTGGAGGAGTGGGGAATCAAGCCCGGTTCTCCCAGATTAGAGTCCGTGCACTTAACCACTACACCAAACTGGCTCTCACACCAAACTGGCTCTCACACCAAATAGAGGAGTGTCCACACATCACTATTGTTTTGTGAGTCAGCTTCCCTGTGTCATGCTTACTATTCAACGAGATTGTGTTATTCATCTTTATATGGTAGTAATACTATATATATTAAGAACAGATACTTACCTATTAGGTGAACCTTCCCACACACCCCACATACAAAAACTCAAGAGTTCCTGTGGTATGGATGGGACTAAACTGAGGACTGACTGGTGCACAGCAAATAAACAGGGCAAGCAGTGGAAATCTCAGCAGTGCCTTGTACACAGGGCAGAACACTGTAAAATGAATCTCATTTTCAAAAGTCATTTTAATGTCAAGCGTTTCCACAAACTGTATCTGAAATACAATATCATGGATAATAAAAGCCTTGTAGATAATATGAAGAAAATAGCCAGAACTAGTAAGCTATTTTCTCTTCTGTCATTTCCTTGCAGGAGCAACACATGAGAACAATCAGAAAACAAATCAATAAGTGGATGGGTTTGTATATTTATTTTAAGGAGGCTTAAGTGTGGAAGCTAATAGTCAAAGCCTTTGGAGCATATGCCAGCAAGTCACGCCAGAGCTTATGCTGAATGCTCTCGGCTGGGGATTCTGCCACACTGAAAGTCATTCGCTGAGATAAGGCGTTTGTGAAAAGCATACCTTAGATTTATATAAATTCTGTGGAATATTTTCCTATGCCAATTAGGTAGAATTTCCATTTCCTGCATAGCCCCCTGAGAACTTGAAAGCCTTTGATCCTTTCTCTGGCTGCAACCCACAAATTAGAGTTGCCACTGAAATTTCCCCCAGAGCTAGCTTAAAAGGGAATCTCAGGGTGGGGTGGAGATTTCCTGCTTAAGCAAAAGACAAGAGGTATTTTGAGGAAAGCCAACAGAGTTTTGACATGGCTAGTAACATATCTGGGGCTTTTTATGCATCTCCACTATGAAGCATTTTCTCTAGAACTGTTCCACTCATATAGGTAAGGCCTACAAGAATACAATTGTGGATCTGGAAGATATGCTCCAACCCTCTGGTCAGTTGTTGTTGTTGTTCAGTCGCACAGTCGAGTCCGACTCTTCGCGACCCCATGGACCAGATCCCGCCAGGCCCTCCTGTCTTCCGCTGTCCTCTGAAGTTTGCTCAATTTCATGTTCATTGCATCAATGGCACTGTCTAACCATCTCATCCTTTGCCGTCCCCGTCTTCTTTGACCTTCAATCTTTCCCAGCATCAGGGTCTTCTCCAGTGAGGGCTCCCTTCTCATTTGGTGGCCAAAGTATTTGAGCTTCAGTTTCATTATCTGGCCTTCCAGGGAACAGTCAGGGTTGATTTCTTTTAGGATTGACTGATCCTCTGGTCAGTACCAGGAATCTAAAAGTCTGTCCAACTCTGCTTTAAGACCCCCAGTCATGGAGAGTGCCCATCCCAAGAACTTGCTTCTTTATCAACGTACTCTTCCCATTACAAAGTTTCTCCTAATCTTTAGCTGAAATCATTCTTCCCATGACATCAACCCATTAGATCCCATCTTGTCTTTTGTTGCCACAGAATGTTTTCCCCCTTCCATATGACAGCCATTAAGGCATGTGTTCACCTTCTGCCCTTCAGTTTGCCCTTCTTCATTTGAAATAAATTCACTTCCTTCATCCATTTTTATAGGACATGTTTTCCAGATCCCTGGCCATCGTTCTACATCTTTTTTAAAAAGTATGGCACCTGGAACAAGACATTTATTTTTATTTGGTAGTGGTGGAAAGTTGCAATAAGTCACAGCTGACTTATAGCAACCCCAGAAGGATTTTCAAGGCAAGCAGCATTCAGAGGTGGTTTGCCATTGCCTGCCTCCATGTAACAACTCTGGTCTTCCATGGTGATCTCCCATCCAAGTACTAACCAGGTCTGATCCTGCTTAAAATTTGACAAGGCTATCCTGGGCCACCCAGGTCAAGGCAACCTCAAATGCCTTATTTTAAAATTTAATTTACCTCATTTATACATTGCCTTTCTGCCTAGCGGGAACCTAAAGTGGCTTACATAATTCTCCTCTCTTCCCTTTTAACCTCACAACACCCTGTGAAGTAGGTTAAGCAGAGAGGTATGACTGGCCCATGGTCATCCAGCAAGTGTCCATGTCAGGTGGAGATTTGAACGTTTTAGGGAACCCTAGTGTGGGCTTGGTGTAAATTATCCTAACTCCCACAAATGGTGCACCAAACGAACCCTGCAAACCATCCTGAACACACTCCCATGCTATCTCTGTCTATCTGCTCTGTGTTGGTTAAGGCTGAAAGAAGTAAAAAGAGAAGCCATTACCCTATTAGTCCAGATGAAGGCATACCACCAGGCAAAATTTCTCCCAGTTTCACTGATTGAGAAAGTCCCTGTTCCAGAAGCACTGAGCAATATTAGCTTGAACTCAAGGGACAAGGAATAGGAGTTCCAAGTAGCCATAGCGGTCCAAAGAAACCCCCCCCAACCCCCCCTCAGATCCATGTTTATAGATGAAAACCCCGTGAAGACCAGCCTGAAAAGCACAACACATAGTGCAAGCTTTCAGGTTCTCCAGAACTGGACTGGACATCAGGCTGCATATTGAAAAGGGATAGGGAATAGCTTTCTCATGAGGGCTGATGATCTGAAACTGTTTTTTGCAATTTGCCCGATTTTGTTTTCTAACATCCAATTGATGAAGAGCTCTGGAGAACTCAAAGTTTGTACACTAATCTGTGTCTTCGTGGTTGGTCTAAGAAAAGATTATATGGATTTATTAAGAGGTGGGAAAACACTTTTCTCAGACAGCTCATCTCTTCAGCTCTCATAGGCACAGAACAGAAAAGCTGAGAAGTAGAGAAGAAAAAATAAATGGGGGAGGAGGAGAAAGCTGCAGCTTAGTTTCTCAAGGACTGAGGATAAACTTGACCAGAAGTCATACAGCTCTTATCTGCAAGCCCTTTTCTTCTCAGACTGCCTAAGGTTAAATGGCAGCAATGGGAAGAGAGATCTCGCATGCTCAGAGGTACTTATGCTGATTTTGAAAGGATGCTACGAAGAGCTGATATGGCAAACACAGTCCCAGCATCATATTATTTGGTCATTATTTTTTTCTGGTAAAGTTTTTTTTAATATCTAACAAAGACAAACATCAAACAGACAACATATACTACAAACAAGTTGGGGATTCATATTCATCTTATTACATCTATTTTGTTACCTCCTACAGTATCTGAAAACATTTTAAGTAATTTTTCCACCAAAACCATTTGTATAAGAGTTTTGCTTTATGTTTAAGAATATAAAATTATATTCTATCCATTTTATGTCACTATTCGTTCGTTTAACATAATCATCTAGCCATTTGTAAAATCTTGTCCATGTATTTTGAAATCTTTCTTCTCCTTGTTCTCTCGAAAATAAAGTCAGTTTGTCCATCTCTGCTGTTTCAAGAGTTTTGTCTATCATTTCTTCTTTTGATGGTACTTCGTTTTTTCTCCAGTATTTAGCGTATAACAAGGGGGGGGACCTGCGATACTCGCGGGAGAGGGGGACCTCCACACCTATGAGGAAGATGAGGAAGCAGGAGGAGGAGGTAATTTCCTCCCCTATCCCGCCGGTTCCCCGTCTCCTCCACCCCCCTCCACCCCCTGGCTCGATCTTCCCCTCCCTCGGAGCATGCCCCCCCTCCAGAGGCCAGGTCTACCCACCCCTTCCCACTGCATTGGTAGACCTGGCCTCCGGAGTCTAGGTCTACCCACCCCTTCCCACTACATTGGTAGACCTGGCCTCCGGAGTCCAGGTCTACCCACCCCTTCCCACTGCATTGGTAGACCTGGCCTCTGGAGTCCAGGTCTACCCACCCCTTTCCCACTGCATTGGTAGACCTGGCCTCCAGAATCCAGGTCTACCCACTGCTTCCCACTGCATTGGTAGACCTGGCCTCCGGAGTCCAGGTCTACACACCCCTTCCCACTGCATTGGTAGACCTGGCCTCCGGAGTCCAGGTCTACTCACCCCTTCCCCTTCCCACCTTCCAAGGGGTGGGGCCCGCGATACTCGCGGGAGGGAGGCAGAGGAAGCAGCAGGCGGAGGTAAGTACCAGCCCCTCCCGCTGTTTCCCCGTCTCCTCCACCCCCTTGCCTTCCCCCCTTGCCTCTCCCCCCCGGGGCCGGCTCCAAACTCCCCCCCGCCCTGATCCATAGCGAGGCCCCGGGAGGCTTTAGCCGGCCGGGCCTCGCTGTTCCCCCCCCCGCACACCGCCCTGCTCTGAACTGAGGCCCGGGACGTTGCAGCCACCCGGGCCTCGCTGTTCCCCGGGCAGCTGGCGGCGGTGGTGGCGGCGGTGGCCTCCCCCTCCCCCGGCTCCGAGCCGAGAACCGAGCGGTGAGCCACTCGGCCCTCACCGCTCTGGGCCTCCCTTCCCGGGTCACCGCTCGCCGCTTCCCTTCCAAGCGGCGGCGGCAGCCTCGGTCACAGAGCGTTCCGTGCGCATGCGCACGGAACGCTCTGGCACTTTCAGGGGGATTTAGACATCCCCCCGATTTTTTTTCAGGATTTAGGATTTTTGTGCACACGTGGGGACTGCCTCACGTGTGCACAAACCTCTCCCTCCCCCCCAAGTGCCCCCAATGTCCGGATCTAAGGATCCGCACAGAGGGGGCCAGTTCACTATTAGATATATAGATATTCTTACTGCAGTCAATACATGTATAATAAGATAAAAGTCTCTCTTTTTTTTACAATTTTCTTGTCTTCTGTTCAGTAAAAATAATTCAGGTGTAAAAGGTATGGTACATTCTATGATTTTTTGCAACATTTCGTGAATCCATGACCAATACTTTTTTCTCTCCAAACTGATGAAATGCCATTGATAAGCAGTCTCTGAGTATGGTCCATCAGGCATTTTGCTAATAATCAAAGTACAAAGGTGGTCTTTACTGCTTTACTGAAAGAAAGATATATTACATCTGCAGCATTCCCATGATGCACTAACTTAATAATGAGATTTTTTTTTAAGGGAATAAGTTTATCTTGGCAAGACTGATTGTTATCAATTCCATGATGATGTCTACTAATGACTGTGTTGCTTTTGAAGTGCTTACAGATGAATCACTTTATAATCTGGTCTAGTCCCTGGTATGGACATCAGATCGAATTGTCTGTAGCTTCACAGGTTCTACTCCCTCCCCCCTTATGGAAACTGGAACAACATGTAGCTGTCTCTAGTTTCACAAATATCTCAGCAGTTCTTTAAAAATGCGCACCCCACAATGTGCACCTTATATATTCTATGAAAACAACAATTAAATGGAAATATCTCATTTCAGAAATGGGAAAAAAAAAGTCTGGATCTGTGAATTTGAATCAGGTCCCCAAATTGATCTCTATCCCCTACTCCCTCTTCTTGCAGACTGTTGCTCAAAATGAAAAGCTGTCCCTGCAGGCTAGGAGGCCATCAAGAAAACAATGGTCCATGACATTGTGGGTGAGCAGGTTGCAATTTGAGGATAATTTGATAGAGATCACCTTGCCCCCTCTTTCATGGGGTGTTCATGGGGTGTTCTACACTGACCAAGCACTTGCCCTAGGTGATTTTTGCTCCCTTCTTTCTGCAGCATCTCCTGCCAACCTAGCAGTTCGAAAGCAAGAAATTGCAAGTAGATAAATAGGTACCACTTCGGTGGGAAGGTAACAGCGTTCCATGCACCTTGGTGTTTAGTCATGCCGGCCACATGACCACGGAAACGTCTTCGGACAGCGCTGGCTCTTCGGCTTTGAAATGGAGATGAGCACCGCAACCCTAGAGTCAGATTCGACTGGCTTTCGAGCAAGGGAACCTTTACCTTTACCTTTTCTGCAGCATCAGCACCCACTTGATTCTATTCCCAAGGGTTCTTGTATTTCATTTATGGACTGGATTCCCATACTAGAGAATATTTTGCTATTATAATTATGCACCTTCTGGATTTTTCAATCTAAACAGATTTTTATTTTTAGTATATTTGGATTCCACTTTTCTCTCCAATGGGGACCCAACAACACACAGAGAATACAATACATAGGAAAGTAAGGGAAGATTTCCAGTTGCCAAGCCTGTCTTCTGTTTCTACTGGCTGATCTTCTGGCCAGTTCTAGACCCCAACTTCCAGACAAAGAGCTAAAGTACATGCGCTCTTCTGCTCATGCCCAAGGGCTCACACCTCTGGGAGTACCCAGACCTCAAAAGCTTTGGGCAAACTCAGGTGCTGCTAAATAGCAGAATTTTGCCCAGCTCTCCCCTTACCAGGACCATGTTAATTTGTGGGATGATTGCAGTACATAAAGCAGAAATGACAGGACACTTATAGTTAACTGTATCTTTAGGGTAACTGTCATCTTGGAATCCTGTGCGTAATTTGTTGTATGTGTCCTAAAACTGAGTAGATTTTCATTGCCTACAGGTTCCCCAAATTTGCGGGAGAAACCCACTACCCTTCATGCAGTATTTGTGTCAGATTAAATAGTGACCACATTGTAACCCCAAGTTTCTACTGTTATACTTTGCAACTCCCTGGAAAGATCATGATAATGTTGATTTATTGCATAGCCAGATGGTTAGATCAGAACTTCCATGCAGAAAGTTTTAAAATGATTATTGCATGGTTATCATAGCTGTGCTCAAGATAAAAAGTGGCCAATATCATTAAATACAATACTGTAACATACACAACTGAACCAGTTTCCCAAAACAATTGGACTCAATGGAATAATTTTAAAAATTCCTTAAAAATTACATGTTTGGTTTGTGTCTGACCCTACGCTCCCAAGAATGAGTAACTTCCCTCAATTTGCCTTTGAGAACTGCTCCATTTTACTGTCTCAGAGGATACAATCTGTTATGTCAGAAATGTCTAATTTATCTTTCAAAGTTTCCATAGAAATGCCTCTTTAACATTTGAAGTGAAGGTCAATTCACAGAACTCAGAAGCTGGATTTGCTTATCTGTATGTATGCATACCTGTTAGCATACAAACTGTTTCAGTACATACACTGAAAATTCTTGCAAGTGGAATAGCCATGATTACCTCAGTTCCATGAGGGAAATAATATAGAAGCTGGGTGCTCAAGCATGTTCTCTTCCCTCAAAAATGGTGTCACATCGCTTTAATGTGTGAACTAAGGTGACCTGACCTGGATGGCCCAGGTTAGCCCAGTCTTTTCAGATCTCAGAAGCTAAGCAGGGTCAGACCTGGTTGGTACTTGGATGGGAGTCCACCAAGAAATTTCAGGGTTGCTACTCAGAGTCAGGCAATGACAAACCACCTATGAACATCTCTTACCTTGAAAACCCTATGGAATTGCCATACGTAGGCTGCAATTTGACAGCCAAAAAGAAAAGGGGAAAGAAGCAAAGGTCTTCCAGAAATATCTTATGTGATTGATTTCTGCTTTTCTCAGTTCTTTTTCATCTCTCTGTCAACTCAAGGGGGAGACACTGACATATGCATTTAGGACTGAAGAATTTACATAACTAAACGGCAAACCTGTCTGTCTCTGTGTGTGTGTGTGTGTGTGTAAACTGCTGTCAAGATGCTTCTGATTTATGGGGACCCTCTGAATTAAGGACCTCCAAAATGCCGTAACATTAATAGCTTAGATCAGCTCTTGCAAACTGAAGGTTGTGGCTTCCTAACTGAGTCAATTCATCTCCTTTCCTGCTGTCTTCAACTTTTCCTAGGGTTATTGTCTTTTCCAGTGGCTCTTGTCTTCTCATAATGTGACCAAAGTATGATAGCCTCAGTTTAGCCATTTTAGCTTCTAGGGAGAGTTCACATTTGATTCAATCTAGAACCCACTTATTTATTTTCTTGGTATCCATATCCATAGCAAAGCATATTATCTGTAGTAAACAAGTATATATCCATAACAAACCAGTACTAAACTTTAATTTGAAATTTCAAACATTTAGCTCGTGAAGAAATGCATTTTTTTTGGGAAGTTTGAACTGAACAAAACCTTCACTCTGAGTTTTAAAAGTTTTTCTCTCTCTGAGCAAAGAACATGCAGGAGGGGATGAAGTTAGTTCAATTGTTTTCCAACCCTACCTCAGCCACCTTTTTAGAAATGCTAATAGGTGTAGCTAGAGACAATGGGGTTGTCAAGAGTTTTACCCTTTTCTTTTGAATATCTTGCTCAACTTGGTGTGGTGCTAAAAGTATGCTTGTGAACATTTTATTTTAAATAAGTACTTTGTAACTTTTGGTCCTGGTAGTGGTTCTCTGTACCACATAGACCTCCACTGTATTAGACATGCTATTTAAAAGGAGCACCAGGAGGAAGGGAAAGGCAGTCAGTTGGCAAGTGGCTATTCCCTCAGTGGTGCACCAAGCACTGGGTCTCCATGGTAACCAGGCACTAGGTAGCAGGAGACACTGAGGCAAGGCCTTTGAAATTGGCAGGAAAGCTGGGAGTCCTGGCCCTCCCTGTGGGCAATTCCTATGCAAGTCAGGTGGTGGTGGTTAGGGGTATGCAAAAAACAAAACAAAACCTTAAGTGGTATTTTGTGGGTTTGGGTATATTGAACCCCAAAAATATAAGTATTTCCTGATATTCCTGAATCCCAATATTAGTATGGTATTCGAATTTGGTAAATATTCAGGAAACCCAATTTTTCCAGCTCCATTATACCCTATAGGTCTCCTTAGGGTATAATGGAAAATCAACCTGGGGGTAACTGGGGCTTTGGGGGATGTTTTTTGAGGTAGAGGCACCAAATTTGCAGCATAGCTACTGATGTCTCTACCTCAAAAGCCTCCCAAGTCTCAAAAAGACTGGTCCAAAGAAGGTGCCCCCATCCTCTATTGCTTTCAATTGAGGGAAAAGGGCATTAAAGGGGATCACTGTAGCCCAGAGGTGCTGCCTTATTATAGGGTAGCCCAACAGCAGAGGCACCCCACTCCTGACCTGAACCAGAGACCCACAAAAGTCAGGTCAAAGGAAGGCACTCCTGGCCTGAAACACAGAGCTAGCCACGGCTCTGGGAGGAGGGTCTCCATTTTCAGGTTTTTATACAAGGCAGCCCTCCAAGGCAATTTTCAACCTCCTCTCCTCCAGCAGCGACAATGAAGGCAGGTTTCTCCAGTGTTACCCGAACTGGACCGGAACCGGTTCTGGGAGCCCGGATTGACTCTGAGTACAGAGGCGGGCGGTGCGTGAGTTCAAAACCCGTGTATTCAGAGGTCGGATTTGACACGTGTTGAAAGCCCGCTATGTCCCAGGAAGACAGACAACGGCTAGGGTTAAAATCAAGTTGTCTTTACTAAAGCAATTATTCAGATATACCAAAACAGATGCATACAAATTCACCCAGCTCCTTAGTTACAATAGGTAAGAAAACAATAAGCATGAAAAACAACAAAGGCATCAAACAAAGGGGATGACTCTAAGGTATACGGTCATACTCATCTGAGATCCAACTTAGAGAAGAAATCTCCTCTTCCAAGACGGGCAGCCAAGGCAACAGCGGGTGGACTCTAGACACACAAAGACTGGGACCGGCCACAGCCACGTGTGCGCTCCCTGGTCGCGACTCCGGGGAACTTAAGAGTTACCTGCAGCACCTTAGTGCAAACTAGGGGTAAGGGTGAGCTAGCCAGAGAACAAAGGCTTGTTTCTCCTTTTAAGAGCTGCCTTTTGGGGCAGTCTCTGTCTATCATAAAACTTGGGGTACGTCCTCTACTTCTAAGCTATAGATTGGGCAAGGGTGACGTCCTACAAAGAGGGGTAGTGGGTAATATGCAGATTCTTCTATCCTACATCAAAGCGGGGCCATTAGGTGTTGGTTGCACCTCCGTTTCCCTGGCAACTCCTTTGCTGCTGCCAGATGTTGGGTACCCAAGCCATAAAGGATGTTGTCTTTTCGATGCCAAGCCAGATAACGAGGTGGAATTGTACTCCTTCCCACCGTCCATCACTGCTGGTCAGATCTGTTGCTCATCCAAGCATCTCCCTGTGTACCCCAAATGGTGACCTCGTTGGTACTGGGGCACATTGCAACATTCCAGAGCAGGCATCTGCTTTTGACCAGGGTGCAGTGGAAATTTCCATGGCAGGCAAAATGCTTGGTGGCAGGCATCCCTGTCAGGCCCCCACCGTGGGCAACCTCGGGGTGCAAGGCCTGCCATTGCAATCCATGGCAACACACACACACATAGCAATGAGCCTCCGGCTCTCAAGGGCATAGATACATATACATGCAGGCAACATATCATAAGCACAATACAGGCAATATGCAAATGCAAATGGTCACATAGTAACACCAGGTGTAGTATTTGCATTTCTAAAGCTATTCAGAGGCCATCTGGCGAATAGCCCTTCTATCTCCAGAACATCACCTAGCCCTTTTTGTAATTTCTATAAATCCTTTGTCTCAACACCTGTCTTTCCTGCCCCATCCCTCAGATACTGATATAACTAATCAAACATTCAAATTATTAACAGTCCTTTTTGGTGTCTATCAGGGACCCATCTCCCACCTTTTGTGTAAATCTGGGAACCATCAGTGGACATCAAGACACATTTAACTAGCCATCCAGCACCTGGCTTTATCTCATCAAGACTATTGTGCGGCTAGACTTCTGCCCCTCTGAAAGCATATTGGTCACACCCGAATTACACTCCACCTGGTACCATACCTCCATGGACTCCTTACTGGTCTAGAAAATCTATTGTTCTCACCTGAGACCAGACCCCAAGGCCTTCCATTGGTCTGCATTGTTTTCCAATGTCTATATCCATCAGAGCACATGGCCTCAGATTTTATGTGTCTGCCCCCAATGCCAACTGGAAGTTCACTCCTAAACCTTTGGTTTGTGCCATAATTTCATCTCCACTGACCCCTGCATGTCTGGACAGGTTGCTCTTTTTGAATGTTTAGTGTGCTTATAATTAGGGAAATACTTTAATAAAAACTAATTTACTCTTCAAATTTGGAGTCTTCCTACTGTGCCGGACCTTGGTATACAATTGATGTGTGGTCTGTGTACCCCTCTGGCCTGGTCTGCTGCCTAGCTAATTTCCCTCTACCACAAGGCAGGCCACTGGTGGTAACATCGCAGTCCCTTTAAATGCCTTCTCCAAGCTACACTACTCTACAGCAAGTGAACACCAAAGGCATTTAAAGGGCTTGCAGTCCCTTTAAATACCTCCAAGCAGTGAGTTCACCTGGAAGGTGTTTAAAGGGGCTGTGAGCCCTTTAAACACCTTCAGAGTTCACCCACCATGGAGTTGCACAGCTTAGAGAATGCATTCAAAGGGACTGTGATTCCTTTAAATGCCCTTTAAGTTTGGCTATCCAGCAGTCCTGAAAATCCTGAATATTTTCGGGATTTTGGGGGCTTGGCTGTTTTGGATAGCCAAAATTAAGCACCAATCAACAACCCGCTTTAAAAGACCTGAAAAATACTGGTAAGGTATTTTCCAAGTATTTTTCGGTTCAGTTTATGCCAAATGTACACCCCTAATGGCAGGCGTTTAACAGACATAGAGAGAAAAGCCCCTCCCGGTGTCAAAAAAATGTTGGTGGGCAGGTCTTGCAGGTCAGAGCAGGACTGTTCTGCCATAGCTCATTATATATTGTGCTCATTTTGTGGAAAAGCACTGTTTGGCATGGACTGCAATGTATAGGAAATTTTTCCTGTCCAGATATTATCTTTGTTTAACATTCTTCGCTCTCTCCAATTGTAATTCCAAAGACTTCATGCCTACTGGAACAAGGAGATAGGAAATAGTAAAATTACAGAAATAATTGTTTCCTCTATATGGTCTGCCCACATAATATGAAAATTATTTTAAAAGCCCTTTCAGACATCCTAAAATTGTTCTGTTTCTATTTCCATCTGTATATTGGCTATCAATAAGAATGAAAACTAGTGGAAATTGCAGTATGGCTGAGTTCTTAAAAGCCAACAGAAGATTGATGAGACTAATGTTAGTTTAAGAGTAAATTCAAATGTTTTGCACATAGAACAGATATATATATATATGAGCATTCCTCTTTTATAAACCTCCATGCATGAAAGTTTCAGCATCAAAGATTCCTGTGCCCATTCTGTTATGAGAGGATTGTACCATATCAAAATTAGCTATGTTAGAATCAGCCTATATTCAGGGTCGCCAAGAAAGGGGGGCAAATATTTTGGGGCTCAATGTCAGCTTGAGGGGCCTCAGCTGGGGCTCTCTGACAGCTGACATAGTGGAGTTTAGCTTCCCCTGGGATGCCTCTGCTCTGCCCTTTCTGCTGCAATCTCCCCCTCCCCCCTCTCATACACACACACATACAAATGCCACCCCCCTGACACAGAGTGAAAGTGAGAAACAGATGCTGGGGGTTGGCTCAGTTTCCTCTGCCTGTCCCCTTCCTGTGCCTGCATAGCCAGCCAGCCAGCCTCACATTCTGTGCGCTGGGAGGGCAGCACATGGTGTTCCTTCTCCCTTGTATGATGATCTGCAGGGCAGCAGCCAGTCCATTTTCTGTCGCCATCGTCCTTGCATGATCTGCCTTGCAAAAAGCCCACCATTTGCTCCATTCCCTGTTCCATTTCCTGAGCTGCACAGAGAAGCTTCTGTACTTCTCTGCCAACTAAGAGAGAGGGTTGGTTTGCACCTGTGCCTTTAATGGCAGCCTGAGCTATAGAAATCACCTTATTGCAATGTGCAATAGGTGTGTAAATAGATTAAGTAAAACCTGCTCTTTAATAATCCTGCCCATTTTCCTTTAATGTTGCTTACCTAACAAATAATACCTATTCTATTCATGGATAGTAGTAGCAAGTCAATAATATTTGGTTTTGATCAGGATCACATGGGGGGGGGGAGAGATGAAACCTTTGTCTGGGGCCCATGGTGGCTCTCGGCAGCCCTACATATAAATATTCTAGCAGTACAATCCTAAACTGGGGGCAAAACTACAAGTGATGGTGGGCATTGATCCATCCTGCAGCTACCGACACCATTTTAAAAGCCTTTGTGGTTCAGGCCTCAATCCACATTAGGCATGCAGTGCTGCAGCCCAGGAACTCCTCCCCCCCGCATGCCTTTTCAAGTGCAGAAACATCCATGAGGGGGCTGGATGTAGACTGGGGCCTCATGGCAATTTTTAAAGAACTACAAGAGTTTTTAAAATGATGTCAGTGGCCACAAGATGGATCTGTGCCCACCATCACTTGTAGTTTGGCCCTGAGATATATCCTTTGAACATATTGATTTACATTGCTATTCTAAGCAGGTCTATTTAAGATCCTACTCAGGTCTATTAAATGAGGTTTACTTCCAGTAAAGTATTCTTAGGATTGCACTGAAAGCCCCCTCCCAACAGTGCAAGCCAATGCAGTTAATCCAATGTAAACCCTTTGGTTTAGACTGGAATAACTTAGCACAGGATTTCTCTGTAGGTAAAAGCATTCATTCCAGTAGGGCTGAGAAAATATTCACTATTTCATTTCTTTTTACATATTTTTAACCAGTAGTTTGGTGTAGTGGTTAAGTGCGCGGACTCTAATCTGGGAGAACGGGGTTTGATTCCCCACTCCTCCACTTGCACCTGCTGGTGTGACCTTGGGTCAGTCACAAGCTCTGGCACAGCTGTCCTTGAAAAAGAGCAGTCTCTGTCAGAGTTCTCTCAGCCCCACCCACCTCCCAGGGTGTCTGTTGTGGGGAGGGGAAGGGGAAAGGAGTTTGTAAGCCGCTCTGAGACTCCAAGTGAAGGGCGGGGTATAAATCCAATCTCTTCTCTTCTTCTTCTTCTTCTTCTCTACTTTTCACTGATTTTTTTTTAGATTCTTTGTATGTTGTATATATATTGTACATTTTTCATTTATAACATATGACATTTGTATGTGTTATATATGTAATGCATATTAATGTTTTATTGATACCCAAGTAATCTTGAAAAATATGTACTCTCTACAAAATAAAATTAGTGCATGAAATCAGCATGTGGTACAAAAATAAAGAATCACTGATTGAGTTTGGACAACAGAGAGGTAAAATTGCATTAGTCATTGGAAAGTTCAAACAGCAAAGAAAAATTCTTACATTCCAATCAGCTAACATCAACTGAAGCAAAGATTATTTCAGCACCCACACACACACTTACTTTTCCATTGTGGTTTTGCGTGAACAACAATCAGGAGCCAAAAAACTATCTGCACAGAGTAATGGCTGAGTGTTCCTGTAGGACTCTTATTCAAATGTCACCTCTGCCACAAAAACATTAGCAAGCCACTCTCAGCCTCCTCCCCATCTGCTGTATGGGAATAATAGCACTCACCTACCTTTCAGAACATGTATGTGAAACATTTGGAATACTGCAAATCGTATATGAGCTCTACATGAATCTCAGGACTTACCCATATCCCATACTTGCTAATGAAAACCAGTTGTATAGAGACTATACATCTCCTACTGTTTGCTATCAGACCTATGTGGATTAGCATAGAAGAACTCGAGTTGGAAACTGGAATGGAATTGAAACAGTGTAGCCATGAAATGCAGTAGTATCCCCAGTGGTAATTGGTTGGCGCATGGTCACAAGGTTGTTGGCTTGCGCAGGTTACCTATTCCCCTACGTCATCTAGGACAGGTCACTCATCACTGAAATTTGGCTGTTTTGCAACTATATGTGCTGTTTTTCAACCTGCATGATTGGCTGTGTTCATGCTGGGACATGCTCAGGACCAATGCTCCCTCTAAGCTGTGGAGTCTTGTGAGCTAAAATTCTACTTTGTGAGCTACTTGCATTAAAGTTCTGAGCGAGCGATTTGGCTACTGCATAAATTAGTTTGCTCTGGAGCCATCCTTCCTGAGCTAAGACAAAAATGTGTGAGCCACAGGCTGAAAACTGTGAGCTAGCTCACACTAACTCAGCTTAGAGGGAACACTGCTCAAGACTTAGTGGACTGAATTTCTGTTCCTAAACAACAATGTGAAAACACAAAACAGTATTATAAATCCAGTTTAGAGGACTTGATAAACAAACTAAGCTTCTTGATTAAGACAGAGATAATGGGCAAAGCTGGACTATTCATAACAAGCCATGCAGCTTCTTGCCCCCTTCCCCGGTAGGCCTGACACAATCAAGGAAAAACACCTGTCTTGTAAGGATTTTTAATGATAGTTCAGGGTAGACAAATGAGAAAGGGGAGGAGAACCAGGACTGCCATGGACAATGGAAGTCAAGAACATTCATTTATGATTTAGAACAATTTGCAATGTTAATGTATTTATTTTTTAAAAAAAAACCCTTTTTTCTTGCAAGTTCAAGGGTGTCCCTTGTTTTTTGGAATCAAATTGAGATTCAAGCAGAGCAGCACTCACTCATTGCTGCAGAGCAAAGACTCTTGATGTGATGCACATTTATTTAATTTGTACCCTGGCTTTTTTTCTAATGGAGACCCAAAGCAGCTTCCATTATGTTCCTCTCTGAGAAGAGCCAGTGTGGTGTAACCATTAAGAGTGTCCAACTAGAATCTTAGTAGCCCAGGTTCAAAGCCCCGCTCTGCCATGGAAGCCCACTGGCTGATGTTGGGCCCATGACTCACATTCAACCTAACCTACCTCACAAGGTTATTGTGAAGATAAAATGAATAAGAGATGAGCAATGTAAGCTGCTTTGGGTCCCTGTTGGAGAAAGGCAGGATAGGAATTAATTAATTAATTAATTAATTAAATCTGCCAATTTGTCCTTACAACAACCCTGTGAGATAGATTATTCAGAGAGTGTTTGATTGGCCCATGGTTACCCAGCAAGCTTCCATGGCAGAATGGGGGTTTGAAGCTGGATCTCTCAGACCTAGTCCAACATCCGAACTGCTACACTGCAAGGGCTTTCTAGCATGATTGTGATAGCACTGTTACATAATGATTCCTTGTTGTGCCGTGAAGCATGTAGACATTTATGAAAACACATGGCGAAAGAAAAGAAGTCCTACCTTTTGTTTCAGTCATTGCAAAAATAAACTGCTATGCACTGGAACATCTAAAGTACAAAATGAAAATAGCAGTGAACTCTTATCTGCAAAGCAGTCTGAACCCAGCCTAGAAATCAAAGCCAGAAGAGATGGAGAAATCTACTGCGCCAGCACACACTCCTTCAATAAGATCAGGTGATTCAGAATCTCATGCTGCTGGGGACAATTCTAGAAGCATCTAATCCTGCACTCTTCATACTTAAATATAAAACAGGAACCTAAGAAGATCGCAAAATTTATTTCCTAGATATTATCTGCTTCAAAAAAGGAATGAAATATATTGCTTCACCTATATCTGAGCTGAGCAGACAGCAAATAAACATTCTTTGGTCACAGAGTGATATATTTATGAAATTATCAGTAGGAAATAATTACAAGAAAATCTTTCTCTAGAACTTCTGAAGAAGCAAAAAAAGAATTGAGAGCTGATCATAAAAGGAAGTAGGCTCTAGAGGTACCAGAAGCACTTCTCTTAATTACAAGCAATCCTGAGCTAAAGCATCTACTTATTTTCCAGGGCATTTGGCATTTTTCAGCTCCACAGGAAGAACCTGATGTGAGGAAGTAGGAATGTGCCTTTTCCAGCCATCTAATTGCTTTCACAAGTGTTGATAGATTCAGCCAGAATGCAATTCACCATTTGTAGTCCCTTAACCTCACAGAAAGGGGAACATTTATTTCCACCCATAAAGGAAGAACTGCAATTTTATATTGCATTTTGCCTTAATTCTAAAGGAAATGGGATCTTTAAATAAGGCAATAATGTTTATTGAGTGTGTTGCTAGGTTTACAATACAAGCTATGTAATGGGGAATTCAATGTACTTACACACAAGGCTGATGGAATTTCCCCCCCTTTTTGTTCATCAATTGGGATTTTAAGACATTATTGATGTTCGGTTTTATTAACCATCCTGGATAGCTGCATTTGATAGGTTGTGCAATAAGGTGCAGTAAACTAACAATTCATCCCTGCGAGCTTCAAATTCCTACAAATACTGCATATTTTATTCAGCAAGAGAAAAACCACTTGCCATGAATATTTTTAAAGAATCAAGAAAAGTACAGAAATCAAAAGCACGGAAGTAGAGAATCATTACTTTTGGGGAGGTCTGCTGGCTTGGCATAAAAACAATTTTAGACATTGGTTGGATGCACACAAACAGAAGCACAAAGAGACTTAGTGCAGTTCCACTTGTCTCATACAAAACCTAGTGTTTCTCTCCCTTTGGCTTGGATCCAGCGATGCACAAGCAGGGACATAAATGAATTTAGCACAATTCCACTTACACAAGATCTTGTGCAAAACCTAGCACTGTCCTCCCTATATGTTATAGTGCTCAGAAATTGGTTGCACGAGTTCTTGTGCAAATGGAAACACAGTTGAAAATACAATAAGTTTGACTTAGCAAAAACAGCTACCACAGTTTCCCCCCTCACTTGTGTTCCGACTTCCTCAAGAGCCCTAATGCAAGAGAAAATTTTGCACCAGGTGACTGATCTTTCATCTTAGCACAGATTTAATGAAACACTTGTTAGGAAAAAGCAACTATGCTCAAAATTCTCTCTATAGAGGCATTTTGGATAAAGCACTGAAATATCATCTAGTATGGAAACAAAGTTCCATCTGCGAAAAAATGATCTTGCCTTAGGTTGATTTGATTTATCAAGGAGAACTGAAAAATACAGTCAGTGGGCAAACAGGCAAATAAAAAGTGTAGCACACAACGAGGGTGAATAGGTTTCACTTGGAAGTTCAGGTTCAGCTGAAGAAAATAAATCATGCTATAATCACATTTTTATAAAAGGTCGCAAGGTCAGATGTCATGAAATTGGCAAATAAATATGGAATGCTCTCAGGAAGGGAAGATAGGCAAAAACTAAAGGATTTCCAATAAAAATGATAATGACTGGGCCTTACTTAAGCCTACAAATAATAAATAAAAAGCTAATCTGACGATAAATATATTTTGGCATTTACTGAAAACACAACTGGTGTGAGACTTTTTCTAAATTCAGAGGAAGAAATGAAGATAACTAAGAATAGCTTGGCAAGCTGAATCTGCAATATTATCAAAGATGCAGTAGAATTGCACTTGGTGTTGGCTGCAGTACAGCCTTGCAGAGTTTTTGCTACCGTTCACTGCCTTTGCAAAAATACTTTCTGAAAAGACTTTCCACATAGTTTGCAGCATTATAGCATTCTTTCAAGGGCAGGTTTCTTTGTAGTCTGTAGCATTATCTTATTCTTTGTCCCAATAAGAGCTCATTAAGGTGGGTTAACTTATAAACATTTATCATAATCTAGGCAGAGATACAGCAAGTTTGCCAAAACTTCTCTTCTCCAGCACTTCTGACACCAATGAAGTGGGAAAACACCATGATTAACTTTGTTTACATGGTTTTATATGTATATTTCTCTTTTATAGTAATCCTCTTTTAAGGTATTGTTTTATGCCAATAAAAGCTAACTGAAACAACTGATAAACTTTGGAGGACAAGCAAGTGGACACCAGGAAACACATTGATGAGCACCATAGTGAACACTGCATTAGAGATTGCTGGTTTACATCAAAGATACACAACATATGACTCACAGGCCACATGCTTCTTGCAGAGACATGTTGTGCAGCTAATGGCTCCCCCTCCCATGAGGCTGGAGGAGACAAGCACCCAAACTTCAGGCTGGGTCTGAGAAACTTGCATTTCAATTGCAGAATTCTCAGCTGAGAAGTTTCCCCTCCTGTGAGTAGAGATCAGAAGGTGACCTCTCAGGCAGCTTCAGCCATCAGCTTGCTGTCATCATAGCAGCTGCAGTGTTTCAGGGGCTTCAGGATTCTACAGTTGCAGATCCCCACCTGCCCTGCAGGCTTACTCTAGCAGGAGACCTCCTGCCCCAGGACCTGCCACTCTTGCTGCTGCTTGGTTGGTGCAGTGCAAGCATAATGGGGAATGGACTGGCATTGCAACAGTGCTGTAACAGTGTGGTAATGGCACTTCCAGGTTTGTGCCAGAAGTGGTCCCATGGCATTGGCTAGATGCCACCAGACATTCATCATGAATATGCCCTCATCATCTTTGGGGAATTGCCAGCACTGAACTGGCAACCTACTGTCCTGTCTTCGCAGTGGTGATTTCATGTCATGGGGAAACACAGGTCCCAGTCACACGAGCGGGATGATCCACTGCAGAAGGGAGGCAAATCAGAGCCGGAGCAAAAAGAACCGTGGGAGTGAGATCCGACGTGCCCCCACGGCTCCGTGCTCCGGCAGCTGATCACATGTTGCACAGCAAACCGGCAGTAGTGCGGTTGTGCGCATGCGTGGGATGGGGAACAGCGCTGGCTGCAACGGGCTACCAGCGCTTCCCTGACCAGACACCTTCCATTGTCGCGCATCATCCGGTAGGTACTGCTCTTTTGCTAGTACCTTTTGGATGCACATTTGAGGGCCGAAGGGACGGATCGGGGATGGGTGCATGCCACTTCCAAGATGTTGCGGTGTGATCGAGCCCGCTTGATGCGCCCCCGATCTGTCCCTCTTGCTGATCAAATCCTCCCGTGTGACCGGGGCCACACTCATCTCCTGTTGAGAATCATGTAACTTCTTAGCCCATCTAACTGCCTGAGTTGTCTGTCCCTGGTTTACATTATCACTTTTCATGGGATAATGCTTACCACAGCACTTCCAGCAACTCCCAGTATTTGATGTCTGCATCTTGTATTCAAACTCAGATTCTTGATTACAAAATGTACCTCTCCAGTCAGTATGAAAAGGTTTGCACACATTGGTATGTATCATTACTTTCTTCTTCCACTTACATATGGAGAGGGTCCAGTTCTTTTTTATTGCTGTAAGTTTGTTTTCATGTGTGCATTGGCCTTCATGATTGACATAAGACGTGTTCTTGCCACGCTACTGCGACAAAAGATAGGCGGATTTTCCGAGCACAATCTCACCGCCACATCTGGGAAGTATAGAGCTCCCGTGGAGAACCCGAGGCTTCCCTCCAAAGATGCGCGGTTAAAAACTAGTACCTCGGGGGTACTAGTTTCCGGAAACCGCGGGACAAGGGCAGGCGTCTGATCGCGTTTCCGGTGACATCCGGCGCCCGCCCATGCCCCATTGTGAAAAGGTTTTTTTTCCTGAAGTCTCCAGGGATGCGCACAAGCACCCAATGGGGCATGCGCTTACTTCAGGTTAAAAAAACCCAACACAACCCCGTTTGCCGTGCCGCACCGCTTCTTTGGCGCATCGTGTGATCGGCACCTCCCCCCTAACCACGGGACCTCGACGGGACCGCGAGGAAACACCTGATTGCACAGTCATGCATTATTTTGCTTTGGGGCAAACAGCCACGCCTCCCCCCGCGATATCTGGCCCGTGTGACCGGGGCCCTGGTTCAGTTTTTAAGTATGCATAGGTAGCAGCTAATTCTTGAGATATTATCCCAGCATAAATGATTGTTAGAAAATTATGTTTGCAAAGCCAGATTTGAGGTCTGAATCCATTTCTTTGTGATCCAAGCTCCCCTGCTGACATATGAAATGGGGCACAATCCAGCCAAAGGTAAGCAAATTCCATGGTAGTTAAGAACCAACCTCAAGAAAATCTTACATGAACTTAGTTCTAGCATGATCATACCTTTGTTTTGAATAGTTTAATGGAATGCAGTGACAGATTGCAATGATAAATAAGTCTAAAAAGACATTTAGATCAGGCACACCTTGTGTTCTATACATTTTCAAAAACATTTGAACAACCTTTTTTGGAGCTAGTATCTTAAGTTTCAATAAGAAACCTGAGTGCATTTCTAGGAAGTGCATATCAATAAAAACTTGAACAACATAGCATTAAAGTCTCATTTCATCTTCATTTAATATGCAGTTACCCAGAATTCCTTTCTAAAGTATATATTACTGCTTTCCCCGTAAAACTGGTATCTTTCTTTGCTGTTATGAAAACGTGCAATTATTCTTAACCTTATTGATGTGTGCCTCCACTATGTTAGAGATGTTATACTTTTAGTTTATTTATGGAAATCTAGAATGGCTCCAGGTGGAAGCACAATGTAATCAGCTTACTGCTACATGCCACAGAATGAGTTATGCTTTCAAGCCAATATTGTTTTATTATTCTTTTGTGCTGGCTGGCTCATATGTGGGTTATCCCAAATTGTCATGGTGTGGTATTTTTTCATAAGAGAAGATGAAAAGTTTCTCCTCATTTTGGAAGGGGTTTTTTTTTGTGTCCAGCACACACACAGGTATCTAGAAGGATGTGTGAGGGGCATCCTATTTCCCCTTCCCCCATTATTCTTCTTTCCCTCCCCTGATTTCCTGCTCTCCCAATTTCCTGCTTCCTTCTTGCCTTCCCAGCCAACAGCCAACCTACCTTTGTATGCCCCTCTGTCTTCAGCTTTCCCTCCTCCCCACCTTGGCAGCCTCTACCTAGGAAAACTATTGCCCAATTATGTGATGTAAGCCACTGGGCCAGGACCACTTGTGAGGTGAGGAACCCCCAAGGATTTGTAGAGGGGCACCTCACTTTCCACATGTATCCCCTTCCCTGCATTATTTCCTCTTGCCCTTCTCCTGGTAACCACCATATCATCTCTCCTTTCCCTGACTCATTCTCTAGTTCTGAACCATTCATCAGCCTACCTTTTATCTGCCGCCTATCTTCAGCAATATTTACTATTTATTTACTTCATTTATATGCTATACAAAGGTAACCTAAAGCAGCTTACATTATTATCTTCTCCTCCTTTTTATTCTCACAATAACCCTGTGAGGTAGGTTAGGCTGAGTGTGTATTAATGGCTCAAAGCCACGCAGTGCTCCTTAAGAAACAGTCCTGGGAAGGGCCCTGCCTGTCCCCTGCTTTTTACTGACAGAAACCAAGGCTGGAACTGGCTGACACTTACTGTTGTGGTTGCCTAGCAACTGTAATAGAGGGCACTGGTTTCTTAAAGTTACAGGTGCTTCTTTTATCATTTAACTCCCTTTTTTAAAAAAGATTTCAGATTTTTCTGCAAATTTGAGGTATTTTTCAAGTTTGTCAAAAGATGCATCTTGTCCATTCACTACTACAGTCTCTGGATTTTAGTATCCTCAGATTTGTTGGGTTGATTTGTAGAATATACAAGTGTGGACCCAAAAGAATCTTGCAGGAGCAGCCATCCCATTCCCCCCACCTTTATTTTCTCTCCTTTCCCTTACTTCTTTGCCTCTCACTATATGTCTCTCCTGCTTAGGGATGGGCACAAACCACAAAAATGCAGTTTGGTTCATGGGCAAAATACAAACTGAACCATGAACCCCACAAACTCAGTATGCTCACATACGAACTGAACCAGGTTTCTGAAGTTTGTGCCCAAAAGAGCTGAGCCACAGGGGCAGGCTGCTCCCACAGCTCAATTGTTTCGGGCGGTACAGCTGAGCCATGGGAATAGAAAGCCCCTTTAAACAGCTAAGCCATGCGAAGCAGTTTGCTCTGAGCCGCTCAGCTTTTTAAAGGGGCTTTCTTGGACAGCCAGCCCTGTTTAAAGGGGCTTTCTTGGGGCACCAGCCCCAGGGCCATTTAAACTTCTGCTTTCTGTTCCTCGTGGCTTTTTGCAGGGAGCAGAAAGCAGTGGTTTAAAAGGCTCTTGGATATTTAAAACCAACAGCTGCTTTCTGCTCTTCATGAATTGCCATAAGTCACCACAGACTGCATAACTATTTGTGAAAGTTCATGGTGGTTCTTCAGTTTGCAAACATTACTTCATGAACCATGAACTCACCAAAATTTGTGATGAACTTTAATTCATTAGCCAGTTCGTGCCCATCCCTACTCCTGCTACCTCCTCTCGTATTCTCCCCCCGTGCCTGTCACTTTCTCTCTCTCTGCCCCCACCCTAGCACTCTCTCTTTCTGCCTCCCTACCCCTGCATTCTCTCTTTCTTTCTTTTTATCCCCACAATCCAACACTCTCTCTTTGTGCCACCCAACCCTAGCACTCCCCTTTCTGCTTCCCCAAACCAATCACTCTCTTTCTCTTTCTCCCCCCACCTGATCACTCTGTCTTTCTGCCCCACCACCACAACACTCTTTTTCCTACCCTCTCACCCCATGACCATTTCTTTCTTTCTTTCTTTCTTTCTTTCTCTTTCTTTCTTTCTTTTCCTGGCAGCCCCCCCTGCCCTGGTCACCCCCATTGCCATCATTGCAGGGTCTGACGTGGCTTCTTTTACCCCCCCCCCCAATTGCTCCTGAATCATTCAGAAGCCAGAATTAAGATTTCTGGGGGAAACATCAGCAACCTCAGATATGCAGACAATACCACTCTAATGGCAGAAAGTGAAGAGGACTTAAAGAGCCTCTTGCTAAGAGTAAAAGAGGAGAGCACAAAGGTTGGCTTAAGAACATAAGAACATAAGAGACGCCAATGTTGGATCAGGCCAAAGGCCCATCCAGTCCCATCCAGTCCAACACTCTGTGTCACACAGTGGCCAGAAATACCAGTGCCATCAGGAGGTCCAGCAGTGGGGCCAGGACATTAGAAGCCCTCCCACTGTTGACCCCCCCCCCAAGCACCAAGAAGACAGAGCATCACTTGCCCCAGAGCCCCTAGCTATACCTTGTGGCTAATAGCCACTGATGGACCTCTGCTCCATATGCTTATCTAATTCCCTTTTGAAGCCGTCCATGCTTGTAGCACCCACCACTTCCTGTGGCAGTGAATTCCAAGTGTTAATCACTCTTTGGGTGAAGAAGTACTTCCTTTTATCCGTTCTAACCCGAACGCTCTGCAGTTTCATGGAGTGCCCACGAGTTCTTGTATTGTGAGAAAGGGAGAAAAGTACCTCTTTCTCTACCTGCTCTTTCCCATGCATAATCTTATAAACCTCGATCATGTCACCCCTCAGTCGTCTTTTCTCCAAGCTAAAGAGCCCTAAGCGCTTTAACCTTTCCTCATAGGGAAAGTGTTCCAACCCTTTTATCATTCGAGTTGCCCTTTTCTGCACTTTTTCCAAAGCTATAATATCCTTTTTAAGGTGTGGTGACCAGAACTGCACACAGTATTCCAAATGAGGTCTCACCATTGATTTATATAGGGGCATTATGATATTGGCTGATCTGTTTTCAATACCCTTCCTAATAATCCCCAGCATAGCATTGGCCTTCTTTATTGCAGTCACACACTGTCTCGACATTTTCAGTGAGTTATCCACTACAACTCCAAGATCTCTCTCTTGCTCAGTCTCTGCCAGTTCAGACCCCATCAATGTGTATTTATATTTAGGATTTTTGGCTCCAATGTGCATCACCTTGCACTTGGCCACATTGAACCCCATTTGCCATGTTGACGCCCACTCGCCCATCCTTGACAGATCCCCTTGGAGTGCCTCACAATCCTCACTGGTTTTCACCACCCTGAACAACTTTGTATCATCCGCAAATTTAGCCACTTCACTGCTTACTCCCATCTCCAAATCATTAATGAACAAGTTAAAAAGCAGTGGACCAAGTACTGATCCCTGCGGTACCCCACTGCTTACCACCCTCCACTGAGAAAATTGCCCACCTACACTCACTCTCTGTTTTCTATGAACTAGCCAGTTTTTGATCCATAAAAGGACTTGTCCTTCTATCCCATGATTTTTGAGCTTACTTAGGAGCCTTTGATGAGGAACTTTATCAAAAGCTTTCTGGAAGTCAAGGTAAATAATATCTATTGGATCCCCCTTGTCCACATGTTTGTTCACCCCCTCAAAGAACACTAACAGGTTAGTGAGACAAGATCTTCCCTTACAGAAACCGTGCTGAGTCTGCCTCAATAGGTTTTGTTCATCTATGTGCCTACTAATTCTTTCCTTAATAATGGTTTCCACCAATTTACCCGGTATCGACGTCAGACTGACTGGCCTGTAATTTCCCGGATCTCCTCTGGAACCCTTTTTAAAGATGGGAGTGACATTAGCTACCTTCCAATCCTCAGGAATGGAGGCAGATTTTAAGGAAAGATTACATATCTTTGTCAGGAGATCTACAAGTTCACATTTGAGTTCTTTCAGAACTCTCGGATGTATGCCATCTGGGCCTGGTGATTTTTCAGTTTTTAAGTTGTCTATCAGTTTTAGGACCTCCTCTCTCATCACCTCAATCTGACTCAGGTCTTCCAACACCCCTCCTGAAATCAGTGGTTCTGGAGTGGGCAAGCACTTCTCATCTTCCACAGTGAAGACGGAGGCAAAAAATGCATTTAGCTTCTCAGCCATTTCCCTATCATCCTTCAATACTCCTTTTACCCCTTGGTCGTCCAAGGGCCCCACTGCCTCCCTGGCTGGTTTCCTGTTTCTAATGTATTTGAAGAAAGTTTTATTGTTGGTTTTTACGTTTTTTGCTATATGCTCCTCATATTCCCTTTTTGCCTGCCTGACCTCAGACTTGCATTTTATTTGCCATAGCCTGTGTTCCGTTTTATCAGCCTCACTGTGACTAGCTTTCCACTGCTTAAAGGAATTCTTTTTACTTTTTACAGCCTCCATTACTCTGTTTGTTAACCATGCAGGCTTTTTCCTATACCTGTTTGTGCCTTTCCTAACCTGCGGAATATATATTTTTTGAGCTTCTAGGATCGTAGTTTTAAATAGATCCCAAGCTTCCCCAATTGTTTTGACCCTTTCTACTTTTCCTTTCAGTTTCCTCCCCACGTGTCCCCTCATATCAGAGAAATTACCCCTTTTAAAGTTAAAAATGGTTGTGTGAGTCTTTTTGGCCAATTCTCTATTTGTACAAATGATGAACTCAACAACATTATGATCACTGTTTCCAAGCGGTGCAATCACTTTTACATCTCTCACCAGGTCTTGAGTGTTACTTAGGACCAAATCAAGGATCGCCTCTCCCCTGGTAGGTTCCGTGACCATCTGCTCCATAGCACAGTCATTTAGAGTGTCTAGAAACTCAATCTCTTTTTCCCGACTAGAACACATATTGACCCAATCAATGTGTGGGTAGTTAAAATCACCTATTATTACACAGTGTTTTTGTCTAGTTGCTATCTTTAAGGCATTCATCATTTTATAATCCTCCTCTATCTTTTGATCTGGTGGGCGATAACAAACTCCCAGTGTTAAGTTTCCTTTTGGCCCCCCTATTTCAACCCATAGAACTTCCAGAAGCGAATCCAATTCACTTAGCCTCTCAATCTTTCTAGACTTTATACCCTCTCTGACATACAGAGCTACCCCACCTCCAACCCTTCCCCCCCTATCCTTCCGATATAATATATAACCGGGAATCACTGTGTCCCACTGATTTTCCTCATCCCACCAAGTTTCAGAAATACCCACAATGTCTATTTTTCCCTCCGACACCAAGCACTCCAACTCCCCGATTTTACCTCGGACACTTCTAGCATTTGTATAGAAACAGCTGTAATTTCCCTTACAAGTTAAGCCTGCATCCTTCCTCTTGCTATCTCGAGTCGTTGTCCGGCAGTCCATGTCACCAGCCATGGCCTCTGTGGACAATTTCAATCCACCTCCCTGTAGAAAAGCAACCGGTACCCCCTCACCTCTCTCAGATGAGCCAACCCGAACCAGAGACTTTTCATCTCCTGTCGGCTTTCCCCCAATATTCAGTTTAAAAGCTGCTCTGCCACCTTTTTGATTTTAAGTGCCAGCAGCCTGGTTCCTTCTCGGGACAAGTGGAGACCGTCTCGCCTGTACAGCTCCCTCTTGTTCCAAAAAGTATCCCAGTGCCTAACAAACCTGAACCCTTCCCCCCTACACCATCGTCTCATCCACGCATTGAGACTCCTGATCTCTGCCTGTCTCTCCGGCCCTGCGCGTGGAACAGGTAACACTTCTGAGAAGGCTACCTTGGAGGTCCTGGACCTAAGTTTCCTGCCCAGCAGCCTAAATTTCTCCTCCAGGACCTCACGACTGCATTTCCCCACATCGTTGGTGCCGACATGCACCACGACCACTGGCTCCTCCCCAGCACTATCTACCAGCCTATCTAAAACACGCGTAATGTCCGCTACCTTCGCACCAGGCAGGCAAGTCACCATACGGTCAGTACGCGGGTTCGCCACCCAGCTGTCTACCTGCCTAAGGATCGAATCACCCACTACCAAGAGCCCCCCTCCCACCCTGCTCAGGGATGGTTCCTTGGTGCAAAAGGAGAGCCGCTCACCAGCTGGGGAAGAGGTCCCTTCTGAGGGCACATTCCCCTTATCCTCAGCATGGTGCCCTGTTTCCCCTAGACCCTCATGCTCCCTGACAGCAGCGGGGCTGCCAGATCCAGAGTGGGACGAAGCTAACAAGTCCCCGAGAGTCTTTTCTGTGTGCCTAGCTGACTGTCTCTGCTTCTCCAGGTCAGCCACCTTGGCCTCAAGGGAGCACACACGTTCCCTGAGAACCAGGAGCTCCTTGCACCGAGGACACACCCAAGACTTCTGCCCAGTGGGCAGATAGTCATACATGTGACACTCCGTGCAAAACACTGGATAGCCCCCAACCCCCTGCTGGCATTCTGGCTTCATAATTCTTTTAAAATAAATAAATATAATCCCCCTTTTAAACCCTTGGTATTTATGTGGGTTTTGTTATCAAGTCAAATTATTTTACGGGAAAGACAAAGAGCCTAGGGCCTTGTCTTTCTGGCTCTTTTTGGGCTTCTTACAGCGCCCCTAGTCTAAGAGTCCCTAGGCTAAGAGCCACAGGCAAAGAGCCCTTTAGCTCACCCTTCGGCTCGTGCCAGAGGCTCGTGCCTCTGCCAAGGTGCTTCCTTAAATAGAGGCCTCCCCCAGCAGAGGTCAGGCAGCAGCTATTCAAATTCAAATTCACCCAGGCACTCAATCACAGGCAAAACAATGCCCCTTCCACTTCCTCTCAATTACAGGCAATCCCAGTCAAACAATGCCCGTTCCTCTCCCACACTCAATCAGCCAGGACTCTGCAAGAACTCTAAGTGCTTCCACACACTGCTAAACACAGTTTTCCCACAAAATATCCTTAGCTGAATTCTCTCAGCTGAAAGCAAGTAAAAGAAACCCACTCACCTCTCTCACAGCTCTCTCTCCTGCTCCTGCTCAGAGCTCAGCTGGTCTCCTCTGCCTCTGGCAAGGTGCTTCCTTAAATAGAGGCCTCCCCCAGCAGAGGTCAGGCAGCAGCTATTCAAATTCAAATTCACCCAGGCACTCAATCACAGGCAAAACAATGCCCCTTCCACTTCCTCTCAATTACAGGCAATCCCAGTCAAACAGTGCCCGTTCCTCTCCCACACTCAATCAGCCAGGACTCTGCAAGAACTCTAAGTGCTTCCACACACTGCTAAACACAGTTTTCCCACAAAATATCCTTAGCTGAATTCTCTCAGCTGAAATCAAGTAAAAGAAACCCTCTCACCTCTCTCACAGCTCTCTCTCCTGCTCTTGCTCAGAGCTCAGCTGGTCAGAGCCTTGAAACTCAACATCAAAAAACCTAAGATCCTGGCATCCGGCCCCATCACTCATGGAAGAAGTGACAAACTTCACGTTCCTGGGATCCAAGATCACTGCAGATGGTGACTGCAGCCATGAAATTAAAAGATGCCTGCTCCTGGGGAGGGAAACAATGGCAAACCTAGACAGCACAATAAAAAGTAAACACATCACCCTGCCAACAAAACTCCGTATGGTCAAAACTATGGTATTCCCAGTAGTACTGCATGGCTGCGAGAGCTGGCCTATAATGAAGGCTGAATGCCGAATAATAGATTCTTTTGAATTATTGTGCTGGAGAAGACTCTTGAGAGTCCCCTGGACTGCAAGGAGATCAAATCAGTCAATCCTAAAAGAAATCAATCCTGACTGTTTCCTGGAAGGCCAGATACTGAAGCTGAAGCTCAAATACTTTGGCCACCAAATGAGAAGGGAGCACTCACTGGAGAAGACCCTGATGCTGGGAAAGTTTGAAGGTCAAAGAAGAAGAGGACAGCAAAGGATGAGATGGTTAGACAGTGTTATCGAGGCAATGAACATTAAATTAAGCAAATTCTGGAGCACTATGGAAGACAGGAGGGCTTGGCGTGATGTGGTCCATGGGGTCACGAAGAGTCGGACTCAACGGTGTGACTGAACAACAACAACACTATTGCTCAGTGCAGCTCCAGGCAGGCCTGCTGAGTCTCCCCTGCCACTGCTTTCCATGGCTTGCCAGCACTGCTCCAGGAGAGCCGACCAAACCTCCACGCCACCTTTATTGCTATCAGCAGCTTTCCTTGTGTGCTCCAGGAAGAACCACTGAGCCTCGCCCCCATCATCACCATTCTCAGCAGCCTACCCAGTGTGGCTCCAGGCAGGCCTGCTGAGGTTTCCCTCCCACCATCGGTGTTCTCAGTAGGTCACCCAGTGCAACTCTTGGCAGGATTCCCCTCCACCAGGCCCACCAACAGAGGAGGATGTAAGATTTTTAAAAAATGTAATGTATTTTTTTTAATTTGGGGGAATTTAACCCCCCACAAAATGTATTTTTCTTTTAGTTTTTGGATTTTTCTGCACACTTGGGGATTCCCCAGGTTTTCAGGAGAATCTGTTTAGTATCAGCGAGGCCCAATCTGTGGATTTAGATATCCACGAATGGGGTCCACACTTGTGAAACAGATATATAGATAATATGATACGTAAACCATATCGCTGACTTGAGGGCTGTGGGACATATAATGGGGAATATTACCCATCCTCAGTAGCTGCTGAAAAAGTGGGTGCACCCCTCTTCCTAACCATGTGTATAGAAATATTTAGAAATATTGATTCCTGTAGCTTTCATGTATCCCTTGTGTGATTCCTATAACCTTCTGTATCTCTTGTGATACTATAAGGTTTCATGTTCTCCCCCCTTTGGAATGTACCCCCTGCTGGTTTGATTTCCTCTCGAGGTTAGTTGCCTGACCATTTGTTCAATTGCCACGCCATATAACTACACATGTTTCACACTTCTGGCAGACCTACTGGCGCCTGGTTGTGCCTAGATGCCAGGAGTCACGTACCAACATAGAGGAGTGGTTAGGAGTTTGGAGTCACATTCTGCAGGTGTGGCCTTCAAGACTACTGACCATTCAGGACACTTGGACGGTCCCAGGTCTTGTCAATTGGCTCATGGCCAGAGTCATTTGAAACCTGGGATTGCCCTTTATCAGGCTGAACACAAAGACACGAGCTCAGATTTTCTGCTTGCTGTTCTGTTCTTGTTACCTGCTGTCTGTGGACTTATTCTGGAAATGCTTTGTCTCAGCCATGAGACCTGAGACAAAGGACTGTGTTGTGCAGCTGAGCACATGGCTGCATACCGGCCCAAAGATGGGACCTAAGTGGACTTTATACTGATGCTTCTGGACTATGGATCATCCTGGTAACTATGTAGATCTTTAATGTTTAGTAAGGGCCACAGAGCCATAGGATTTCTTGTTTTAATGTCTTTTCTGGTCTGATTGCTAAGTTCTGTGATAAATAAACCCTATCTGTTTATAACCTGTGTCTGATTGATATACCTTGACTCCAAGCCTTTTTCCTTAGTGCCTGAGACTGCTTGTCCAATTGCTGCTACCTGGCTAAGCATATTCTTGGATTAAGTCCCAAAAGCCAGTCAAGAGTTTGAACCTTCTCTTGGGCTGGAAGGGGACTATAGTGAAAGGTTCTGGTGGCAAATGTCTTAAATCCAAAGAGAGACTACCTCTCCTGGGTTTTTGTGTAAAATTCATTGTCTCAGTCCATGATCCTTTCCCTTTCCAGTCCTGGATTGGATTGAGAAAGAGACAGAATCATGACACCATGTATCAAATTAGATGCCCTATGTGTAGTCATGATCCCCCCCCTCTTCATTTATTAAATGGATAAGGGATTGTAAATATTTGGCATGTCTAAAAGCCTATATGTTGACTCACTCAATGACTTCTATGCAAAGGGTGTGGAAGGTGTGGGGAGGAACACGGATGTCTACTCTGTCAACTACAGAACATTCAGTTCTCACCTGGGCAAATACATGTACTGACTGTAAAATCTTGACTTGCAAGTGGGAGAATATTTTATGGCCCTCAGGGTTTGAAAAGTTAGAATCTAATGATTTTCTTTCCATCAGTGGTCAGTTTCTCTCTACTCATAATGGCTTCTTTTACTTTGGGAAGTAAAGAAAGACCCTGTCTCAGTAACTGAGGGCTTGTAATAAACTGTTTCTTAAAGATTAGTCAGAGGGCACATGACAGAAAAGGGAAAGAAAAAAACAAACAAGGGAACCTAAGTTTTTCAAGGGAAGTTAAGCTCTGATCTGTGACCAGGAAAGTTACATTAGAATTGGCAGATCTATGAATTTGTCCAAGGACAGAAAAACATTTTGGTTAATTTGCATAATCCACATATAACTGTCAACAATAAAAACATACACTCTCATTTCTCATCCATTTGTTTAGTACGATGTGCTCATCCATTTTCCTCGGACTAATTACTTGTCCACAATCAAGCTTATCAAAAGCAATAATCATAATTCACATTATGTGCATTGACATGAGTAGTCATGAATTAGGAAGAAACTATTGTTATTAAAAACTGAAAACAAATATTAAGTCTCTTGATGAAGCATGAAACATGTATATAAACAACACTGTTTTATTTGTATTTTTCATGCATATTCAAAATATCATTAAGATGCAAGGATAAGGCGACCTATCTAATTTTAGACGGGGTATGGCAGGCCATACTCCTCCATTAATTATAAACACACATTTCATGCCCCACTTTATGCCCCACAAGTTATATTTTCTCAGGTCTCAAGTCTAATCCCAAAATTCATCCAGAAGTGGCAACATTGGAGGAAGGACTTGGCTCTAGCCCTGTTGATGGCCCTCCATAGAAGCTGGTTGCTCGCTGTGTGAGACAGGGTGCTGGACTGATCTGACCCAGTGAGAATTGGCTTATGCTGTTATGTGCATATGCAGCATGTTCCTAAAAGCTGCTGGTATGAAATGGTTCTGATTATTCAGAGGCAGCCTCTGGTCTGAGTGTAATCTTTCTCATGAGGAAATCATCAAAGCCTCTTCAGTCCCGAGGACCAACTAAACCAGACATTCAAGCATGTATAACAGAACTCTAGCAGATTTTTAAAAAGCATCTTCAGGAGGGGACCATTTGAAAAGACCCCAATTAAGGATTCTAATCTTTCCCTGCTCTTTCACACCCAGGCAGAGGTACATTCTCTTGTGACTGTCTTCAAAAATGGTACTTCAGGAGAAATATACTCAGTATTACCATTACAACTTTTAAAAGTGTGTGTATATAGCCAGTCTTCTCTGAGAATCTTATTTTCTTGAAAGGATGAAAAACCCCAAATGCCTTGATACTGGATATTTTTCTATGCACCTCTGATAGTCTACTGTGCCACTGCCATCTTTTGTGATTTAACAGTACAATCCTAAGCAGAGTTACACCTTCTAACTCCACTGAAGTCACTGCGCTCCATACTGTTAAGAACTTAATAGCACGTGTATTATTTGTTGTCAAGAGATCATCCTTGAGACTATGTTTCTAGGCAGTCCCCTTTGAAGGCCAGTGGACCTCTGCCTACTCAAAACCCAGAGCCGGTGCCTGGTCTATACAGGGGGATGGGAGAGAGAAGGAGAACATTTTTCAGAGCAGATACGTATAGTCTAGAGGAAGAGAATAATTTCTGATGGAAACTTGTTTCTGAAGGATGTGTGTCACAAACCCATCCTTACTACTGATATTCCCATTTGTTCTTCTGAATGATGATTTTCAGACTTCAACAGCTATGAGAAAACATTATCAAAGAAATGGAGGGGGGGGAAACACATTTTGGAACAAAGGAATGCAAAATTAATCATGCCACTCAAATGCACATCCTTACCTACAAATGCAAGCCATGTAATGATTATAAATGTTAAGGTGTTTGAAGTTTGAACTATTAGCTAACCATTCTTGGCTGTTTATCTGTCAGGATGACAGGAAGAGCTGTTCTTCAGATGACATGCACTCACATAGAGTATAACATGACTGAAAAATGACTATCCGGAACAGTTCAAAATTAAGTATTATGGAAGTTGTTATCATCGATACCATTCAAGTTAAGGGATCTGTCAACATTTCCCTAACAAACCATTTTTTCCCAGAGAGTATAACTCAGCTGTAGAAACACATCCTTCCCCAGGCTAAAACTCACCTTTAAAAATAAGGAGAGGAGCTATTCAGCCTGACAGCATATTACTTTTAGCAAATGTGGGGGGGAAATGTATAGCCAAGTAGTGCTACACTTTCTCTCCACCCTGCCTCCTAATGTTATGAATCTCAAATGCTTTTGCTTTAGCAGTAACTTCATTTCTATAAATCACCTTAAGTTCTTTTTTTTATTTTCTGGAATGAATTTTATATGCCCCAGTCTATTACATGCTGTGGTATTCGGAGACTTCGTGGGAAAGAAATCAATTTAAATTACAGAGTTATTTCATTTAGTAATGGCTCTTATTGTGCTTTATTCTTTGTTCTTGAAGAAACTGCCTATGCATTTCCTATGCATTTTTATAATATATTCATCTGCAGCAACCAAATAACCCCGCGACACATTTAAGAATTGCCCCATTTCCTATAAACTGAGTTTTACAGCAGATAGAAAATAATTATATGGCTGCAGGCCCATGGCTGGAAGAAGGGTCAGACTGTGGTATAGAAAGAGATCATTGCATTTGACCTCATATGTTTACATTTTTAATTGAACAGCATGCATTTAACAGCACACATAACACAATCCTTCATTTAAAAATTCTTATTTTTATAGATCCTTACATTGACAAAAAAAATTCTTAAAGAATTATTTATAAAAATTATCAGTAAATTTTAAAATTTGATGAGATAGACAGTTTCTATTCCTTTGACGGCCAAGCTAGATATCCTTTCTCTCACTGGCTACTGTAGTGCCAGTGGGCAAGGGCTACCTGGGGCAGGAGATGTGAATGGTCTACTCAAATGACTGAAACAGCATCAAAATAAAGGATTGCCATAAGATCATGGTTTCTTTCTGTGACTGAAAGTGTTTCATATTGCCATGATATGCAAGATATCTCCTCTGTTCCACTGATCATATGACTATACCATACTTGTTCAGATGAATCAGCTTTTAGGTCATGTGACTATTTTCTAAATATAAGAGTGGGGTAAACTGGAACATAATGGACCATTGCTGTGTAAGAAAGAAATCTGGGAAGGCGGTGCTATTTCATATGCACCTCTGAATAGAGCTTAGGTTTGAAAGAAACCATATAGTGAATGCTGATATTACTCATTTCATATAAAAAGTTGTTCAGAATTACTGTTAGACTATACTAGTTATGGGTTTGTTTATTTTATACCTACGTCATCAAAAATGAACAGTGCAAAGTAATAGAGGAAAACAATAGAATGGGAAGGACTAGAGATCTCTTCAAAAAAATTGGAGAAATCAAGGGAACGTTCCATGCAAAGCTGGCCATGATAAAGGACAAAAACGGTAGGGACCTAACAGAAGCAGAAGAGATTAGGAAAGGATGGCAAGAATACACAGAAGAACTATACAAGAAGGACCTCAATGTCCTTGACAATCATGACAGTATAATCACTGACCTCGAGCCAGACATCCTGGAATGCGAAGTTAAATGGGCCTTAGAAAGCATTACTAACAGCAAAGCTAGTGGAGGTGATGGTATTCCAGCTGAGCTATTCAAAGTCTTAAAAGATGATGCTGTTAAAGTGCTGCACACAATTTGCCAGCAAATTTGGAAAATGCAACAGTGGCCACAGGATTGGAAAAGGTCAGTATACATTCCAATCCCAAAGAAGGGCAATGCCAAGGAATGTTCAAACTATCGCACAATTGCACTCATATCACACGCTAGCAAGGTCATGCTCAAGATCCTACAAGCTAGGCTTCAACAGTACATGGATAGAGAACTGCCAGAAGTACAAGCTGGGTTTCGAAGAGGTAGAGGAACGAGAGATCATATTGCCAACATTCGCTGGATTATGGAGAAAGCAAGAGAGTACCAGAAAAACATCTACTTCTGCTTCATTGACTATGCTAAAGCCTTTGACTGTGTGGATCACAACAAACTATGGCAGGTCCTTAAAGAGATGGGAGTACCAGACCACCTCACATGTCTCTTGAGAAACCTGTATAAGGGCCAAGAAGCGACAGTTAGAACCGGATACGGAACAACTGATTGGTTCAGCATAGGAAAAGGAGTACGACAAGGATGTATACTGTCACCTTGCTTATTTAATATATATGCAGAGTACATCATGCGAAATGCTGGCCTGGATGAATCACAAGCGGGAATTAAGATTGCTGGGGAAAAGATCAACAACCTCAGATATGCAGACGATACCACTCTAATGGCAGAAAGTGAAGAGGACCTAAAGAGCCTCTTGCTCAGGGTAAAAGAGGAGAGCGCAAAAGTGGGCTTGAAGCTCAACATCAAAAAAACTAAGATCATGGCATCCGGCCCCATCACTCCTTGGCAAATAGAAGGGGAAGTCGTGGAAGTAGTGACAGACTTCACGTTCCTGGGATCCCAGATCACCGCAGACTGTGACTGCAGCCATGAAATTAAAAGACGCCTGCTCCTTGGGAGGAAAGCGATGGCGAACCTAAACAGCATGATAAAAAGTAGAGACATCACCCTGCCAACAAAAGTCCGCATGGTCAAAGCAATGGTATTCCCAGTAGTCATGTATGGCTGCGAGAGTTGGACTATAAGGAAGGCCGAGCGCCGAAGAATAGATTCTTTTGAACTATGGTGCTGGAGAAGACTCTTGGTCGCAAAGAGTTGGATTCGACTGTGCCACTAAACAACAACAACAACATCAAGAACTAAATGTTACTATCCCTCTATTTCATCTCAGCACTGAAATAATTTTCCTCTAAACTACAATGGGTTGTACCAAAACCTATAGCTGACCATATGTAACCCACTAAGGTCCTAATATCTGCAGGGAGAGTGGGCAGGTTCAGTCAGTTTGTATACTTAAACACAGACATAAGAGAGGAAATACAACCAATGCTCTTTAACATTTAAAATAAACTTTTTATATAAAAAAGCATGGAGGTTTTCATATAAATTCTCATTCATTTCTAGTTGGTTGCTATTACTTCATAGCAATGGATCTTAAGGATATTACTGGTTACAAATATCTTCAGCATCCACAAAGATGCACAGAACAGGGGGGAAAACTAAGCACATAGATAATGCATTTATTGTAGGTCCAGGTTAAAGCTCACAGATACTGGAACAGCATATGGGGTTTCCTGGCGATACTTGGGAGGCTGCAGCTCTTCTCAGTTGGGTCCAGCATTTATCTTCAATAATTCAAAGCAGGCCTTAAAACAGCAAAATCTATGCAATCCTTTCCCCGCTCTTCTGGTGCTGTTGCTTCTTCCTGGGCCAGGCTGAACTGCTCGGTTGCATTAACAAACAGAATACTAAGGAAGATGTATTGCAACAGTTTTAAAAGGATCAATAACTATAAAATTACATATTTTCACAATCATATGAAATTACTGTTAAGAATCTTAATAGTCCCAAACCAACATTTAATAACTTCCCAAGAAGTTACTTCACCTTGTTTGAAAGGATCTCTAATAATTACATTGGTTAACAGCATTTACCTGCAATAATTCAAAGCAGGCCTTAAAACAGCAAAATCTATGCAGGCCTTTCCCCACCCTTCTGGTGCTGTTGCCTCTTCCTGGGCCACACTGAACTGCTGGCTGCTGGGAATAACCAGCCCCCTTTAGGGAAGGCTACAAACACTGAGCAGGCTCCATTAACTAAGTATAGGAGGGGAGAAGGGGAGTTAATTGCCAAACCACCTATTGGCAAATGCAGGCGTGCCTGATCCCTGTATGCTGTTAACAGCTACAAAACTGCATGGGTTACACATAGATTAGTAGTTTCTTGTGCTTCCCAATTCAGTGTACTTTGACAAGAGAAATAGGAAGCAAACTTTCTGTCACCTATTTGTCTTTTAAAACTATTTTGACAATATGGCACTTATGAGGTTATAATTAGTGACTGTAGAACTCTCCCTAGTTCACCTTGAAATTAATTTTGTTTTCATTACTTAGTTTTCTTGGAGAATTTTCAAAAATGTGGATCTTTTCAAAATGCTTCCAAGGACACCCGGGGGGGGGGACGGGACACCATAGAAAGGTTGCCCACAACTCACACTGCCAGCTCTCCATGTTCCAAGCAAGTTTACCCTTATCACGGGGGAGGAATTTGTAGGGAGACTGTTTGCTGGGGGGGGGGGCTAATGTCACTCACACATCTTTAAGGCCTGATTGTTCCTGTTAAGTCGCTCGCTTAACAAAGCAGTCGGAGAGTGATTCAGCAAGAACACAACTTTATTCTTCAACTCGAACACAACTCCAACACGGATCAACATCTGATAGCCAGAACAGCCTTTACATTGCAGCTGTCCTGCTTTTAAACATTCCCGGCTAATGTAGCCACACCCACTGTACAAATATCAACCTATGAGGTTGCCGAGATAAGGTCCAATCACATTAGTTCCTGCTCAGGGAGCTTGCTTGAAGTGATTGGCTTGTTACTTCCTGGGCTAGCAATACTATTGGATGGATTTGGATCCTAGCCCAGGATGAAGCTTAATATTACATTTCAGTTAGATGTTTCACAACATGTCATGCATTCAAGGCAGCTTTGAATACACTACAGTTCCTAAGTTAGGGTTGCCAAACCTGTTTATTCCTGCAGCGGGGGGCTCCCGGACGGCATCCCGGTCGTGCATGCGCACACAAAGCGTGTGCGCGCCGCATGCACATCACCCACATGTGACGTGATGACACCGGGCACGCTGGGGGCAATGCCACAGCCATTTGAGGGGGAAACTCTATGTTTTCCCCTCAAATGGCTGTGGCCCCGCCCCCAGCGTGCCCGGCATCATCACGTCACATCCGGGTAACGTGCAAGCCGGGGTGGGGTTTCCCCCGGGGCCCGATTCCGCAGCGTTGGAAATCGGGCATCCAAAGCGGGGGGAAATCCACCCCCTAGGGGGATTTGGCAGCCCTATCCTAAGTATGTTCAAAAGTGTCATTTCTTGCATTAGGCAAGAAAGCATAATAAACGACAACTCTCGTGTTTTCTGGCAGGAAACACTGCTCCTAAGCATGCCAAAAAGCATCCAGGACCTAAGGATAAACGGTTGATGACCTGTTTATCTATTGCAATTCTTAACTACTGCTGGTACCCTGCCTTTGTAATAGTAAGTTTGCTTAGGAAGAGAGAGAGCTGAAAACCTTAGCTGAAAATATCTGATAGGCTACAATTGCCAATTAACTGTTATCAGATAGGTCCAAATTCAGATGGGCCTTGGAAGGCATAATGGAGCATGGATTTCCAAACTGGGAGAATTCATATTCAGTCTAATATGTGTTGCTATCTCTATTGATAATTATTTTCTTTTTCTTCCCAAATTATACTGAGCAACTAATATTGTAGAAGGGATCCATTTAAGGGGTTTGAAAAAATTGCTATTCCTGAACATTGAAATGCTTGACAGCACAAGAAGGGGCATTAAAGGACTATTTGAAAGGGCTTGTAGAAAAAATAGAATAATAATAGTGGTTGATTTCTCAGCAGTGTTTAGTGACATGCATTATAATTTAACCCAGTGAGGGATTTCGTCCAGGCATACCTCCTATGAATTTTATCAAATGACTTTTTTAAAAAACTAAAAGAAAAATCTATTTATATGATAATGGTACAAGTGTAATTTCTTTAGGATTTCCAAAATTATGATTCCCATATTCTTATTTTTATTTTTTGTCAACAAATGAAAGTTCAGCTTGTTGTCATTCTTTATGGGTGCCATTCATCCTGTGCATGAAGCCAAATTCTTTATCTACATGACCAACTTCTAATAAATTTAGTTATGCCAGAAGAATTTAGGGACCTTCCAAAATGTTGTTGTAACAGAGGGGTAAAGAAGGAAAAATCAAGAGAAAGTTCAAAACAGCTGACAAAATGCAGTGTCCCTAGGTGGAACTATATCTTTTGAGAAAATTATCACAGTGTCCAATGTACCCTTGTGAAGAAAATGGTGGGGACATCCCCTCCAAGACCCTGGCTTCCATTCCTAATATATTATACGTATTGTCATTATTTTTGGAAATCATATTTGTATAAATTGAAAAGCTTATTTTAATATGGAAGAATATGTCCTGATATGCTATTTATATCTAAACCTAATGCATAAAAAATACAATTTTAACTTGTAAACATTACAATAGAAGTAGTATCTGAGAGTATGAATGGTGGATCATTTCATTTTGTTAACAAATCTGGAGTATGAGGGGTATGTGTGTGGAGTGTCGGTTTGTTGGCTTCACCCTTTCTCTAGAAAGTTCTGGTGTTTTAAAATGTCATCAGACCCATTCGAACTGACGTGTAGTTACTCTAGGTTCTGTTGTCTGCCTCATGCTGTTTAATGTTAATGTATCACTGGGTGATTTCCCATAAGCACTGCTCCGCGCTCACTCCTCCCTTTTGCCCCGATGGTACATGTCAATTTCACACAAGCTGCTGCATGGCCGCATTTTGCCCCGCAGCTTCATGCAATTTTCCCCGCGTCTACTCAATCCTCAAAAAACAGGATTGAGTAGACGCGGGGAAAATTGAACGAAGCTGCGGGGCAAAATGCGGTCGCGCAGCAGCTTGTGTGAAATTGACACATACCATCGGGCCAAAGAGAAGAGTGAGCTCGAAGCAGCGCTTGTGGGAAATCACCCACTATTTTGGGAGAACATGTGGCACGCTAATAAACAGGAATTTTGTGGCACCTCAAAGACCAACAATATTTTATTCCAGCATAAGCACCTCGGAGTAGAGGTCACTTCTTCAGACGCAATGAGTAGATCCTCATTGTCTTCAGCATTAGAGTTATGTATCATCAGTATGTTGACACACAGAGCTCAATATTTATTTGTCTAAGGCCCCAGAAGCAGGTATCTCTTTCCTAACCCATAATCTGAGTAGTGACTATGAAGGAACGAGCTATTACTTTATTCAGACAATATAAAGGTGATGCAGGTTGGTATCTCTCAGGCAATTACATTGCTATTCCTAGACTGGGTTTCTTTGTCTGTGTCCTGATGTGAAGAGCATTAGGATCCTTTTGGCTTATTCCCCAAAGCAAGTTAGTGCTTTTCTCAAAAGTGCTTTTATCATCCACTCCTGTCATGTAGACTGGCACCTCATTTTCGTTCATGCTGATCCATTCTACTGTAACCATGAGTCTTTATTACTGTGGTGCAGTTTGTGATGGGCTGGCCTTAAAAAAAACCAACTCAAACACTTAATACAAAATGCTACAACTAATTTGTTAACTGCTGTAAATCTGCTTACTCATATTTGCCTTGCTTCCTATTTGTTTTTAGGCTAAACTTAGGGTGAGGGTTTTGATCTAGAATATGTCGTATGTATACTTGTATGTGTATTGTTTGTTTGGAAAATTAATAAAATCCTGTCCTTTTGGACAGTTAAAAAAAATCCTTCACAATCTGGGATCCACATACCTGAAGGAGCATCTCTCCCAGTATTTATTTGTGCACGCCTTATATACTTCTCTCCAATCTCTCATAGCATGTCCTTCATGTAGGGAATGGCCTGCTTGCTACATCAGCCCATTCCCAATGATATTTTGCAATGACTCCAGTATTCTGGAATGGGCTCCTAATCTGTTTTCTGTTCTTTTTTATTCTTTGAAGGGCTTTAAAGTAACTTTTTTGATGAAAACTTTTGAGGGTCACTGAGCATTTTCAGCATGGGTAAGGCTGTTATGGTAGCTTATTGTCTTTCAGGAGTTGCAGGTGTTTTATTGATTTATGTTCTACTTGTACACCACTTTAGGTCTTCTTTGAGAAAAGTTGGTTATAAATGTTTCCCTAATCTATGTATATAAAAGAAAGTCCCTTCACCATAAAATCAACGCTCAGGATAAACCGCTAGACCTAGAGACACCAAATTCGGGAAGAGCGCTCCTACTGTGGCGTAGGTGCTCGCTAAGAAGGGATTTTTAGAAATTCGACCCCTAAGTGAGTCAAAAGGGGGGAAATGTGCTCCCCCCATTGATTCCTATGTGGCTACCAGGTGGCTGCCTATCTGCACCCCCCACTCTCTGATTGGTCAGCTGCAGGGCTCAGTGTTCTGAGGTAAAAAAAAAACCTAACAGTTACAGGGGACTGCAGACAGCTAATGACATTTGAGGAAATCAGAAGTGGCCAAGAACCACCTGTGAGGTGAAGCAAAGCTGCTGGCCCAGCCTCTCTGATGGCTTCCAACACACTCCCCCCCACCTCCACCTAACAGGCGGTTGTCTGTCAGGTGCAGCCCCAACTCCACAGTGGCCTCTAATACTCCTCCCCTATCCCCATCCTACACTGGACAGGCAGATTCCTGTCAGGTGTAGGAGAGGAGGTGGGATGGCTTCCAACACACTTCCCCCACCTCCTACACCTAACAGGCGGTTGTCTGTCAGGTGCAGCAGCGGTTGCAGGGGGCATAAAGTCACGAGGGAGCCTGCCCCAGCAGTAATGCCTTAGTGATCCTGTCAGCCCTGCCTCCACAGTGGCTTCTAATACTTCTCCCCCCTCCCCATCCTACACTGGACAGGCAGCTGCCTGTCACGTGTAGAAGAGGAGGTGGGATGCTTACAGCTGCTGGGGAGGTTTGCTCAGCAGGATTGCCTTAGTTGTGCTGCTGGCCCAGCCTCCCCAATGCCTT
>NW_015163136.1:66881-88563 GCF_001447785.1 Gekko japonicus
CTGGTGATCCCAGCACCTGAGGGCAGAACCACCAATGTGGTCTAGAGAGAGGTCCTCAGTAGAAAGAGAAAAAAGTACTATGTCTAACTTAATTTCTTACACTACAATCTTCTCTGTTAGAATTCCTACAACAAATGTTAAATTTCAAATTTCACAACATCAGTATTATAACTGGATTTACGGAACTTAAATACCGTAGCGAAGCATGGGTAGCAGGCTAGTGAGTAAAAAAATGAGTGAGGTTTAGTCCAAAGAGTGTGTCTCTATGAGTTTGTAGAGATTATAAGATTCCCCCATTCCACTCCTTTATTGTTTTGGAAATTCTGTCTGTGCTGCATCCACTCTTTAATGACAGTCTAATTAGAAGAATGTCTAAAATGAGTTCTGGAACTGGAGTATACACAATTTCCCATCTTTTCCATCTCTTACACTTTCTTCAGTTCAGTTATATCCCCCCCCCCATTATGGGGCCACTGTAAGTAAGTGCTTTAATAAAATGCCTCCAAAAAGAGGATATGAACAAAATTTTTCACATAATTTGATTAACGGACACTATGTAGAAGACAGGGAAAAAACACTAATGAGCAGAAGGAATTTAAAGTTTCAGCAAACTATGTTGGGCAACTCCCAGTTTAAAATTTTGAAATAAGAATCAGAACAATGGCTTGTATCTCACTATCTGTTTCCAATGAGGGAAGGGAATTTCTAGCTTCAGAGAAGGTGGGTACTATTTACACCAGTTCTCCCTCCCACTGCACTGTCCCACTTGGTCTCATATACTTTTCAAGAGGGGCCACTGAATCATCCCAGATCAAAACTTTGAACTAAGGATTAAGGTGGATGGGGAGGAAAGAAAGTCCCATTCACAAGTTTTTCTTGCATGTTTTATAGGCCAGAAGCCAACGGAGGAATAATAATATTAACAACAACAATAATAATAATCTGGATGATGTACAACATTTGATAAAACATCAAAACCATAGGAGAATTAAATGCATAAACAGTATTAATACAGCAAATCTAAAAGAATCAGATGGCAAAGTTTCACAATTTCTTCTCATTCAGGATTGTGGCCACCTCATGAGTGCGGGGAAGAAAAACAGAGCAGTCTGGAAAGGAGGAGAGGGTGCCAGGCCCAGCCAGAATGAAACTGCTGTCCTCGACCAAAAGCCTGGTGGAACATCTCTGCTTTACGGGCCCTGTAGAATTGCATAAAATCAGGAAAGGCCCTGATGGTGTTTGGCAGAGAGTTCCACCAGGTTGGGGCCAGGACCAAAAAGGCCCTGGCCCTGGTCAAGGACTGCCGGATATCTTTGGGGCCAGGGATCACCAGCAGATCACTATCCAGGGACGTAACGCTCTCCCAGGGACATACTGGATGAATTGAGTTCATCTTTGGAATTAAAACATAGTAATTTGGATCTCCAAAACTTCAGTACGATCGTCCGCTTGAAACCGCTGCTCCGTGACCCCCCTGACTCTTTAAACTTATTATAAACAAAACAGCACAAAGACACAGAATGGGAAAAACCGACGGAATAGTTACACAAAAGACCACGCTGAAGTCAGGAAGTAAGTGGTCCTCGGCGAGAGACAATAAACTTGAAATGAAAACAGCTGATGGTGGGTCGGAGAAAATGGCGGCCGGGAGCGGGCAGGTGAAACTGACAAGCTCTGACTTTAACATACATGGTCTACCTGCTTTGCTAGAGCGGATGGAAATGAGGATCGGGGATAAAATACAAGCCACTATGGTCCCGATTAACGAACAGCTCCAAGAAATACAGACAGCACTGAAAATCACTGCCCAAACTGCTGACTCGGCACTGAGGATAAGCACGATGGCCAAGGGAGAAATAAGGGATATGAGGAAGTTTGAATCCCTTAGTAAAGATCACCTGATTAAAATTGAATCAGAACTCAAAAAATTCAACCTGAAGCTTAGGGGTGCCCCAGAGGGGGGGGGAGAGAGATAAAACAACATTAACTGCACTTATACAGGAATGGTTTAGATCTTCACTTGAAGGGAATGCCTCGGCTGTCCCGAGGGTGATTAGAGCCTATAGGCTCGGCTCCATTAACAGTCCTTGCCGATGGATTCCAAGGGACATAATAATTCAACTGCAAGACTAGGAATCCAGACTCACAATCATGGAAGAAGTTAAAAGGAGGGGTTTCCTCCTCTTCGGTGGAGTGCATATCTCTGTCTTCCCGGATCTACCCCAAGAGGCACTGGCAATCCGATTTCAACTCAAGGCTACCAGCGCATGGATTTAAATATAAATGGCTGCCTACCGGGAGGCTGCTGGTGATTCACCAAGGGAAGGCAATGCAGGCTTCGGATGAGGACTCGGGTTTCAAGATTCTGCAGACACTTAAAATATCTGATGATCCAGATTTTAGGAGGTCATATAAAAGGAAGCTGCCAGACAATGTGACTCCGGAAAAAAGTTCCAAGATTCCCATTTGCCCAGTGACTCTGCCTGAACCGGAAGACATCACTGACATCCCGCCGCTAGAGGACTCTAATGAACCTGTGGTTTGACCCAATGATCTACTAAGTTGCTGATTTTTAGGGCTGAAACTGATTATAATGTTTTATTCAATGCCTAGTATTGAGTGCTCTGTTTAGTTGAAGGTTTGTTCTGTTTACTGTTAAATGCCTCGGAGGGAGGGGGGGAAACGGACGTGGAAGCGGCTCGTTTATTGCTGCCGTTGGTAGGCTTGCCGTGATAGTGCTCTCAATGCAGAGCCTTAGGTAAGCTGTCCTTTCAGTTTTAATAGCTCACATCTGATTGATTCTTAGTTTGACGGTTAAGATTGACTTTTAAATTTTGTTTGCCTTTTTATTAGTGTTTGGATAAGGGTATAGGGAGGGAGATAGGGAGGGAGGGGGAAAGGGGGGACTGCTAGCCATCTTGGGTGCAGTACCTTTGTACAATATTTTGGATAGTAATCCTTGAGACTGAACTATATCTCACATTGATAAGCATTGTCAACACTGTACTCTGTTTTATTGGTCTAGAATACCTCTAGGGAACTATATTAGGGGTACAGTAGGGTAAGTCACTCTCAGCTGTTATACTTCATTCAAGCTTCACTGCCAACCACCTAGGTCGATATTCTGATTATGAAAATTTATTTGGTTAATATTAGAGGAGTGAATAACGTTATTAAGAGAAAACGATTGCTTCAACATCTGCGTAAAAAAAGCCAGACATTCTGCTCTTACAAGAGACGCATATCAAAACTCAGAATGAGGGCGTTATAAAAACGGCGCTATTCCCTACACACAGTTCCATGCCCATGGGACTTCAAAATCCAGGGGGGTGGCTATACTGATTGCTAAACATGTCAATTTCGTTCAACACTCCACTGTTAGAGACCCACTCGGAAGGTACGTCTTTCTCAAAGGTCTATTGGACGGGAAACCAATAACCCTGGCTTCAATTTATGCTCCGAACAACTCACAAGTTCCCTTCATAGATGCAACATTAGCAGACGTGGCACGGTTCCAAGCTGGGGACTTAATTATGGGAGCTGATTTGAATTATATAGTGAATCCTAATATGGACAGAACCTGGGTGTCTAATACTGCGGGGTTCCCTAAGCCTTGTGCTAAGACTCGGCTACAGGCGCTTATGGATAAATTTCATCTACTTGATGTATGGAAAACTTTACACCCGACACAAAAAGACTTTACGTATTACTCGCCACGGCATAACATGTTCTCCAGGATAGATTTTATATTAGCTTCTGACACACTGTCCTCGCATTTTGTGTCAATGGAGATTGGATTGAAACATCTGTCGGATCACGCTTGGATGGAAGGTGTAATTGAGTGGACGGTTACAAAGAGTACAGAACGCTTGGATGGGCACTGGACAGGTCAATTTTATTAAACCATACAGCCAAGGAGAGAATTACTGAGGACATTAAGAATTTTCTCCAGGAAAATGTCTCGCCTGAGATAGCGCCGGCTTTGCTCTGGGACTCCATGAAAGCAGTAATCAGGGGATCCTTGATAGCTGTCACTTCTAAAATTCGGAGGGACAGAGAACAGGAGAGAAGGGAGCGGTTAGAACGTATTGCCGCGTTGGAAAAAGAACATAAGATAAAGGGGGGCACAAAACTCTATAAGCAGCTTATTGCAGAGTGAAAGCTCTTAGACACCTTGGAAATTTCTCAAATACAGAAAAATCTAACTTATTTGAAACAGAAGTACTGGCAAAAGTCACCAAAGCACTTGCAGATGTTGGCATGGAGGGTTAAAAGCAAAGCTAAGGGGAATTGTGTTGCATCGCTAGCAGACAAAACTGAGGAAATGTTATACAAAGCGGATGACATAGCTCGGGCATTTGCTGAATATTATGTGGAGCTTTATAAAACGCGGGAACCTGAGCAAAGGGAGATTGACAAGTATCTGGATTCAATCAATACTTTCCCATGTCTGGCTCAACAACACGTGGATATGATGGAGGGACCAGTGACACCTGCAGAACTGAACGTGACGATGAAAAATCTCAAGAATAACAAAGCTACTGGCCCAGATGGGTTTCCTTCGGAATTTTATAAAACCTTTCAACATCTGCTGTCGGCGCATCTGGTAAATGTTTGCAACGAGATCCTGCTGAGAGGAGTGAATCGATTGGTCTGAATCGATTATAACATTAATACCTAAAGAAAACAAGGATCCCATAACTCCTGCTTCTTATAGGCCAATTGCGCTTCTCAATCATGATAACAAAATATTTACAACGATTCTTGTGAATAGATTAAAGACCTTTATTTCTTGCTATATCAAGCCTGACCAGACGGGGTTCATTCCGGGCCGTCAGCTTACGGACAACATTCGTAGATCTCTGGACATTATTATACATGGGAAAAAGGCCCGGAATGAGACACTACTCTTAGCGCTGGACTTCGAGAAGGCGTTTGACTTGGTGGAAATCCCATTTGTAACTTCTGTATTCACCAAACTAGGCTTTGGCAATAATTTTCTAAGGGCTTTGCAGGTCATCAATGGAAAAAACACAGCCAGGATAAGAGTCAACGGAATTAAATCTACTGCTTTTGGTCTCACGAGGGGGACGAGGCAGGGGTGCCCGCTGTCGCCACTGGTTTTTGCTATTGCGATAGAGCCATTAGCAGAAGCCCTTTGCCTATCTGATGGCTTTGCCGGGATATCCGATAATGGGTTCGAACATAAAATAAACTTGTATGCAGATGATCTCACGCTGTTCATATCTGATCCGGTTAAATCCTTTCAAGCTGTCCTTCTCTCGCTACAAAACTTCAGCCTGGTATCGGGTCTCCGAATTAACTACAGCAAATCCGAGGTGTATCCAATTCGTATTAAGCAGGGAACAGAGGAAGTGCTACGATCACTGTGCCCGCTTGGATGGGTGCAGAACACCTGGAGGCATTTAGGTGTCCGAATACCACTAAATTTGAAAGACTTGTTCAAAGTCAATTATAATGCTCTCTTTGCTGGAATTAAAACAGACATTGACAACTGGAACTCCCTTAAATTATCCTTACCTGACAGGTTGCATTTGATTAAAAGCTTTTTATTCCCAAAATTTCTTTTTCTCTTCCGGGCATTGCCTATTTTTATTGCTAAGAAAGAGTTCCAAAAATGGCAGGGTTCCCTATTGAAGTTCTTATGGGAGGAGAAGAAATCGAGAATTAATAGCTGTGTTCTGCATAGACCGGCGACCATGGGAGGCTTGGAACTCTCCTCATTGCAAACTTATCATCAGGCGGCAATTTTATCATACACGGTTTAGATGCAACAAGTGAACAACCAGCAGCAGTGGAGCAGACTTGAACAGATCTACACAGTCCCGTACAATCTTCAGGAAATACTATGGATTAAACCAACTTCTAGACCGAGGATGATCAAGAACAACTTTTTATTGGCAACGGCAATTGCAGTGTGGGATAAGAATAAAAGGCTACTGCCCCAGGGGGTTTCACAATTAGCTACGTTTGTAGGCCAGGATTGGTTTCAGCCGGGGCTCCAACCTGGAGCTTTCGCAGACTGGAGTCATGCGGGATTTCGACGCCTGGGCGACCTGGTAGATAAAGGGGCAATACGAAGCAAGCAGTATTTTGACCAAATAATGAGGATACAGACATCGTGGTGCCAGTACTTGCAATTACAAAATCTTACTGTTAGGCTGGCGGAACTAGGTACCTTCCAAAGGGAATTGACAAGCCTGGAGAAGATAATTAAATGTTATCCTAATGCGCCAAAAGGGGTTTTGTCCAAATTGTATAAGACGATCTTACTGGAAGGAAGTCAGATGAAATTGAGGATTCAAGATCGGTGGGAAGAAGACTTGAGGGTGCAATGGGATGAAACGGACTGGAGCGCTGTCCGGTCCTCTCCTGCCAATAAATCCAATGTATTTAATATTTGGCTACAATTCTTCAAGATGTGTTCCAGGTGGTATATGACCCCGCAAATGCTACAGAAGATAAACGCAAGTAACGATCCGTGTTGTTGGAAGGGTTGTGGGCGGATTGGCACGTTTCTGCATTGCTGGTGGGAGTGTCCAGGGATAGAAAAGTTTTGGAAAGACATTCGGGATCAAATCAAAGATATGACCTCGGTTACCCTCACTTTTAAGCCTGAAATACTTTTTTTAAATCGGTGGGAGGCAGGCATGGATAGCAGGAACAAAGAGGGAATATCTATACTTTTAGTGACAGCTCGTTTGTTAATTGCCTCCTAATGGAAATCCCCACAGATGCCTTCATTATCAGCCTGGTATGATAAAGTATGGGAGCAATTTGTGATGGCCAAAATCACAGATAGTGTTCATAGGGCCAACTCGTCTCATTCTTCAAGTTCCAAATTTGAGTCTGTCTGGTTTTCAATTTTCTCGTACCTTTCTGCACATGATATATTGCCTAGGAATTTAAACTATCACAGGTGGTTATTGATGTGAAAGATTGAAGGGTCGGCTGAGGGGGGGTTAGGAAAATGGCTGATATGTATACGTGGGTATAGTTATTGCTAATGTTTAAATGTACTGTGTCCTTGGATGGGGATACGAATTTTGGTTGCTGAAGTTGTGTGAGTGTTATTAGTGTTGTGCTTTATGATGATGTATCTTGGCTAATGTGGATGTGAATAAACATTTTTTTAAAAAAAAAATTAAAAAAAATTCAGAAGCATTTCTGCTAGTTTGTGCAAGCAGTTTTTAAATGTCACTAGTAATACTAGCTGCAAAGGACAAAATTCATACTCTGCCTACATATTTTTCCCTTTTCTTTTTTACAATGATTTACATAAGAACATAAGAGACGCCAGTGTTGGATCAGGCCAAAGGCCCATCCAGTCCAACACTCTGTGTCATACAGTGGCCAGAAATACCAGTGCTTTCTCTCTCTCTCTCTCTCTCTCTCTCTTTTGTTTTATTGTTTGGAGTAGCTCATCAAGCTGACTCTATTCTTTTATTTTAAGTTATCCCTTAAAATCCAACTTCTGTACATTTTTGTGCTCTTATGTGTTCTTCTCACTTGTGCCTTCTTTTTCAGTCACTTTATATTTGTCTTATCAATATTATTTAGATATTAAATCCATTTAAGGGCCAGGTCAACTTGGGACTCATTGTCACACCTATATCAGTCATGATTTATGCAGTCTAAACTACTCATTGTTTCCAATGGGATTAGAATGGAGTAAATCTGCAAAGAATACACTGTTAGTGTTAAAGCACAATAACATCGTTTTAAGTTACAGAAACAGGTATATTGATGAAGGCACATTTCAACAGACTGGCATTTATTAATGTAGGTTGCCTTGCTATTGCAGCTAGAAGTAAAATGAATAATGCAAAAGAAGCTTTCGTAGAGCAAAATGACCAAAATTTGTCTTTTCACTGTCTTTGTGGAACCAGCATGCCAACAGTTATGTCTGCCAAGATTGATATTTGGCATTCATTTACATTTATCAGGTTCGGTATAAACACATTCATGTCAGGCAGCTGTATCTAAAATGAGCATCACTCTATAAGGCAAAAGCCATCATGAAATCTGTACCGCAGAGGGGATAACTGAGGGTTGTATTTGATAGATACATAATATTATAAATGAACACAAAATTTGTCAGTGACAAATAAAGAGGACACATGTTCTCCCGTCTTGGTTCTTGGTGATTTCAGCTTTCATGCTGCTAATTGTTCAGATCCATCTGCTTCCTGCCTCCTTTCCCTAACCACCTCCTGTGCATAGGTGTATAGCAGTGTGGTAGTTGGCATTTTTCAGCAATATGGACTGCTTTCCTTGAACAGCAAGCACCTATAAAGAGAGGCTGTTGGTGGCTGCGCTCCAAACCTGATTCTCTCTTCTCTGTGTGATTCATCAAAGCTGATGTCTGAATTTTTATCAACCGAGATAGGAATAATTAAAGATCCTTGATCATGCTAAACTGGACTCTTATTTTTCTGATATCTTCTATACCCATGGTTCAAAGTCCAAAGTCATTTATTATGGTATTACACAAGCATGAAACACAGAATAAAATATACCATAGTTATTGCCCAAAATTGTTAAACGTTTCAGATAACACTATAATAAAGTTTGTATAAGAAATTGTAAATAACATTCCAATAATACATGGGGATATACTGTGAGAGAAGGATTTTAATCTTTAAGACTTAAAATTTATAAAACTATATTGGCCATGGAAATTCAGGGTAAACACTGAGGTACTTTGTTCTCATTGTAATTTTAATTTACTTGTGCCAGTTTTGTATCGTTGTTCCTCTGACTTTATCAATCTGGATAAATATCTAGTAAAATAAACTGCTGCAAATTACACAGACATGGGATATGATCCAGCCAAAGTTAAGACCACAAAGTTTAACTGATTTATGAGAAGCTGAAGTTTGTCACTCCAAGTCTCTGTAACCCTATGGCCAGAGATGACATGGGTGAAATAAGATCTATTTAGCATAGCCAAATGACATTTAATTGAATGTTGGAGGAAATGAAATAAAATCAAAAGCAGTCTTACACTGAAGTAAGCAATTTTTTATGAAAAACTGCACATATCCTCAGGCCAAGGTGTTGGGTTTTTGGGGTTTTTGCATTTGTGTGTGTGCCTGTGCCTGGAAGCCATAATGACCTCTGGTAGCTCCTACTGGGGTGTGAAGGACATTCAGAGAAGTGGCTTAATAGCCTGCCTCAGCCTCCCTTACCTGGTATTCTCTGGAGGACTCCCACCCAAATACTTAACAGGGTCAGCCCTGCTTAGCTTCCAAGATCTGACAAGATCGAGCTTGCCTGGGCTATCCAGGTCAGGGCCTGAGGCCAAGTTCTTAACTTGTTCCAGGAAATCCAAATTAATAGGATGACCAGTGCCCACATGGCACTCCATCACTTGTAGAACATTCACAGATCACAATAACGTATCTCATAATCTCTTATCTGATTTCCTTTCTTCATGCTGCAGTTCACTGGTTCACTCTTTCTCTCACTGTATCTGCCATGCTTGCTTCCTAAGTGGATCTGGCAAGCTGCTTTTCTTGGCTCAGGTTCTCACAGTCATCCTCCGCAACTCCCTCTTACTCAGCTTAGAGCTAAAATACATGATACATTTGTTTGCAAGTTGTCTCTGGGTTCACCGCTATGACCAGAGTGACATGTCAGTTCCAAAAATGTGACTTTAAATGCCTCAGAATCTGATTTTGCTGACAATAGGAAGTATGGGTGGAGGAGGGGGCTCCCAGTCCCTCCCAACCTTTCCCCTCCAAGGCTAAAGAACCACCGTTGGGAAGTTATTCACTGAACTTTGTAGCTGCAAGTGCTTGGACTACTCCATGTGCAATTTATGTGCAAACCTCCCTTTCCAGATGGTTTGCCCAGTTCTTTCAGTGGAGAGAGTTGACCTCCATATGCATTTCCATGAGAATCTATATATTTACAAAAGATCCATATGCGTATTTGAATATGGAGATATCTGGACCAGGGTACTTAACTTTATGGGGTAATAAAGCTGCACTTGCAAGCTCCTTCCTCCAGAGCAAGACTGGAAAGGAGTGGTAAGATCTAAGTCACAGAGTCACTAAGTAGAGTCCATGACTACTTTTCCATTCATTTCTGCCCTATACAAGACCTCTCCCAAAAATCTGAGATTGTAACATACCAGTTAAATCATGTATATGCAAAATAGTACTTTTGTACTAGGTATTTGCATAATATTAATTATTTATTTATTTCATTGTATTTATACCCCACCCACCCTGCGAACGGGCTCAAGGTGCCTTACACATGGCACAGAGTGCATATCATCATCATCATCATCATCATCATCATCATCATCATCATCATCATCATCATCATCATCATCATCTTTCAATTTATTGATCGCTCAATCCTTGCAGAGCTGCTGGCTCTGAGCGATTTACAGTTACTCATTTCACAAGGGACTAACAATGCTTTATAGGGGTAAGGGAGGACCTTACCCCTATATAGTATATAAAATAGATAAAACAGTTAAAATTCGATTTCATCGGATACAAAGGTAAAACTCCCCAACATCTAGCAAACAGGAGGGGAGAACTAGGGTCGTAGATTACCTGGCCCTCCAGCGGTATCACTCTGTACTAGAGCGGTGGTGGTAGTGGCAGTGGCGGCTCCTACTCAAAAGCCTGGCAGAAGAGCTCTGTCTTACAGGCCCTGCGGAACTGCATGAGGTCCTGCAGGGCCCTGATCTCCTCTGGGAGCTCATTCCACCAGATAGGAGCTGCCACGGAAAAGGACCTGGCCCTCGTTGCTGCAAGCCTGGCCTCCTTGGGGCCTGGGGCCACCAGATGGTGTTGTGACCCCGACCAAAGTGCTCTTTGGGGAATATGTGGGGAAATGCTGTCCCTCAGGTATGTTGGACCCTGGCCATGTAGGGCTTTAAAGGTGAGCACCAGCACTTTGAAGTGAATCCGGTATGCTATAGGTAGCCAGTGCAGCACTTTCAGTACAGGTTGGGTGTGCTCCCACCTAGGGGCACCCACCAACAACCTGGCTGCAGCATTCTGCACCAGCTGCAGCTTCCGCATTTGCGACAGAGGTAGCCCCATGTAGAGAGTGTTACAGTAGTCTAGCCTCGAGGTGACCATCGCATGGATCACTGTAGCTAGGTCATTGCGGTCAAGGAAAGGAACCAACTGCCGTACCAGCCGAAGATGATAAAAGGCTGATCTGGCAGTGGCTGCCACCTGGGCCTCCATCATTAAGGTGGGGTCCAGGAGCACTCCCAAGCTCCTAACCTCTGAAGCTGGCACCAGAGGTGCCCCGTCAAAGGTCAGAAGCGGGAGCCCTAACCCCGGTCCGGTCCAACTCAAGCACAGGACCTCCGTCTTTGCTGGGTTTAATTTCAGCCTGCTCCATCTGAGCCACCCAGCCATGGCTTGTAAAGCCCAGTGCAGATCTTCTGGGTTGGAGTCCGACTGGCCACCCAACATCAAATAGAGCTGGGTGTCATCTGTGTATTGATGGCACCCTAGCCCAGGTTATTCTATACACGTGATTTGTAATGTCATGATGCAGAATCTGTTTCTTTGCATTAATATAAGCAGTAATATATTCTTTAAACTAAGTAGTAAAAGCAGATTATAGGTAGGGAAACATAGCCAGTGTTCCAACAATAGCCTAAATTTCATGCTTCTAATGCCATTTTATGTTTCATCACCTTAGTATGCTCATTAAGGTCTACTTTCATACAAACAATAGGTTGTGCAGTGTGACAAGGTTAACTCAGTTGTCATCTTGCTATACATTTAATTTTCTTTTGCCAGTTTTTAAATATATCTAATTAATATGCATTTAAATTATGATTTTATATTCTATGAATTTTAGCTCCTTGATCCTTAGAAAACATTATTTTAACTTACAAAGGTTGGAGCTCATTTCTTCTTGAAGTGTCACTGAGGTTTTTTTAAGCTGATACAGAAGCCATCAAACAATATGCATGACCAACCGCACCAAGAAACACCGGCCTCAGAGCTGATGGGGAAAGTAAGCATTCAGAAATGGGCCAAAACTGAAAATGAAGAGAATGACATTCTTAAGAGCTTGGAAGCAATTTTAATCAATAGAACTAGAAACTGCAGTGAACCTATAGCAAAGAAATAACTGACTCTGAAGAGCCAAATGACATTTTAAAAATCCAGTAGCTAGGGTGGGTTGTGCTATAACTAGGCATAGATTAGCCATTTAATAAATAAGTCCCAATTGAACTCATTTATCATGTCAACAAGTTTATTTTTGGATATGCATACGCAAGAGCTCTTTGGAATTTTGTTTTTAAGCATGATTCCTTCCTTTATAAATGCTTTGAATGGGGAAAAAAGATTAATATTACTATATTATTCCTTTGTTCCTGCTTACCGGTATGTTGAAGTTCAAACACTACATAGCTGAGCAACAGTTCTAACAGAGGCCAAGGACAAACAAACTAAAGAGAAATTGTCAAAACATATCAGAGCTGGGAGTTGCATTTGTAATGGATGCTAATGCTAATATGTATAGAAAACTGATAGGTATTTGATGTATTCTCAAAAGAAGAAATCACAATGAGTAGTATTCCTTTTGGTGCAATTCATAGTATCAATGAAAATACAGAAACATAAATTCAAAACTGTATTCTCAATCCAATCTGGAGAATGATTTTTGTGGGTGGGTGGGGGAGTGTTTGCTGTAGAGAAAACAAATACAAGAAAACTGCTCTGTAATAAGCATCCATAATACAGATGATCCTTGGGGACACTTCAAACATTATATACACTTTACCCAGGTAAAAGCATAAAGCTTGTATGTAGAACAGTCAGTGTGGGTAACATGGACACGCATATGTGTGAGTCAAGCAAAGAGACAAGACAGAGGAGGTTACATTGGTTGTCTTTACTTTTTCACTGAATTCATAATAGATATGTTTGCAAACGTGTACTCATAGTCCTATACAGATATGCTTATATTGTGAATTGAGTGATACTTGAACATATTATGGCCAAGGTATGTTTGAAACAACCATGCAACTGGAACTAAAACTTTTCCTACAACAAAGCCAGAGCTCCTAACCACTGAAAAGCCAGTTTAGTGTAGTGGTTAAGTGCAAGGACTCTAATCTGGGAGAACCGGGTTTGATTCCCCACTCCTCCACGCACAGCTGCTAGATGACCTTGGGCAAGCCATAGTTCTAGCAGAGCTCTTCTTGAAAGAACAGTTTCTCTCAGAGATCTCTCAGCCCCACCTACCTCACAGGGTGTCTGTTGTGGGGAGGGGAAGGGAAGGGAGTTTGTACGCCACTCTGAGACTCTAAATGAAGGTGGGGTATAAATCCAATCTCTTCTTCTTCTTGAAAAGGTCAGCATATAACTGTATTTTCAAGGCTGTATTTACAGCACATTCTTCTGCCACCACAAGAATGTCCTTTTACATTATAGCAAAATATCCTTAGTGTTGCATAAAAGCTGTTGATCTATGTCCAATACTGATACAAAAGAAAAAAAAATAGCCACAATTTGGGGCTGAGTCAGGTATTATGATTGTTCTATGCATTACTATTGCTGTGGAGTGTTTCCTACACTATTCACAAAAGAAACAAAAGATACTGTCAGATTTGTAAAACCTCAGAGATATGTTCATAGTTCAAAATGAATAGTATTTTAAGTAGATTAGCATCTATATTGCAGTGGTATTCAGCATAGCAACTAGCAGAGTAGCCATTGCTGATGCACATTCACACTTTTCTAGCTTTCTTGGATTGTGTATGACCACTGTCATGGGCAGTTTATTCATGAATATTCTATATGGTCAAAATACTCATGTACCCTAGGTGTGACCCACTTTCCACTTTGCAGCATTCACTCTCTCCTAAATAGTCCAATGTAAGGAGAGGATCTTTCTCCTGCCATCCTTGCCTAGGGAGCCTGCAGGAATGGGTTTTAACACTGCCAAAGTTACCATTTATTTATTTATTAATTAAAATGTTTATACCCAGCCTTGTGGTTCAAGGTGATTTTACAGTTCCAAGTTAAAAGCATATATAATACAATCACCAGTAGTATCCCTCTCAAGAAAATTCCTGCAATTCAAATAAACAACTGTTCTACCAAAATGACACACACAAAAGTCTTAGGGGATCTATGATGAAGTACAGAAATGTTTCTATGAAGTTGGAAAGAATACTGAAATCCAGATAGAATAAATTAGTAAATAGGCTTATTAATAGAAATGATTTTACAAAAAATAAATAAATCTCAGGATAGAGGAATCAGTAAACCTTAAGAAATAAAAATGTATCTGTATGAAATAGCAAGTACTTTCTATACAGCAATTAAAAAAGGAGATTATAGCTACTGATCCTAAACTCCATTAAGGTCCAGTATAGGAACTGTGGTGCCTGGGCCACAAAAAAAGCACGAGCAAGGGCACGGTCATGTAACACTCAAGATGAATGCATAGTTAACAAACAAAGTAATGGAAGCTGTAAAGGTAAAAAGGATTCCTTTAAGCAGTGGAAAGCTAGTCTCAGCGAAGCTGATAAAAGGGAACACAGGCTGTGGCAAATAAAATGCAAGTCTGTGATCAGGCAGGCAAAAAGGGAATATGAGGAGCATATAGCAAAAAACGTAAAGACCGCAATAAAACTTTCTTCAAATACATTAGAAACAGGAAACCAGCCAGGGAGGAAGTGGGTCCCTTGGATGATCAAGGGGTAAAAGGAGTACTGAAGGATGATAGGGAAATGGCTGAGAAGCTGAATGCGTTTTTTGCCTCTGTCTTCACTGTGGAAGATGAGAAGTGCTTGCCCACTCCAGAACCGCTGATTTCAGGAGGGGTGTTGAAAGACCTGAGTCAAATTGAGGTGATGAGAGAGGAGGTCCTGCGACTGATAGACAAAAACTGATAAATCACCAGCCCCAGAGGGCATACATCCGAGAGTTCTGAAAGAACTCAAATGTGAACTTGTGGATCTCCTGACAAAAATATGTAATTTTTCCTTAAAATCAGCCTCCATTCCTGAGGACTGGAAGGTAGCTAATGTCACTCCCATCTTTAAAAAGGGTTCCAGAGGAGATCCAGGAAATTACTGGCCAGTCAGTCTGACGATGATACCGGGTAAATTGGTGGAAACCATTATTAAGGAAAGAATTAGTAGGCACATAGATGAACAAAACCTATTGAGGCAGACTCAGCAGGTGGTAAGCAGTGGGGTACCGCAGGGATCAGTACTTGGTCCACTGCTTTTTAACTTGTTCATTAATGATTTGGAGTTGGGAGTAAGCAGTGAAGTGGCTAAATTTGCGGATGATACGAAGTTGTTCAGGGTGGTGAAAACCAGTGAGGATTGTGAGGCACTCCAAAGGGATCTGTCAAAGATGGGCGAGTGGGCGTCAACATGGCAAATGGGGTTCAATGTGGCCAAGTGCAAGGTGATGCACATTGGAGCCAAAAATCCTAAATATAAATACACGTTGATGGGGTCTGAACTGGCAGAGACTGATCAAGAGAGAGATCTTGGAGTTGTAGTAGATAACTCACTGAAAATGTCAAGACAGTGTGTGACTGCAATAAAGAAGGCAAATGCTATGCTGGGGATTATTAGGAAGGGTATTGAAAACAGATCAGCCAATATCTTAATGCCCCTATATAATGCCCCTCTCCAGGGCATCAATGGTGCGACCTCATTTGGAATACTGTGTACAGTTCTGGTCACCACACCTTAAAAAGGATATTATAGCTTTGGAAAAAGTGCAGAAAAGGGCAACTAGAATGATAAAAGGGTTGGAACACTTTTCCTATGAAGAAAGGTTAAAGCGCTTGGGGCTTTTGAGCTTGGAGAAATGACAGCTGAGGGGTGACATGATCGAGGTTTATAAGATTATGCATGGGATAGAGGAGGTAGAGAAAGAGGTACTTTTCTCCATTTCTCACAATACAAGAACTCGTGGGCACTCCATGAAATTGCTGAGTGGTCAGGTTAGAACAGATAAAAGGAAGTGCTTCTTCACCCAAAGAGTGACTAACACATGGAATTCACTGCCAGAGGAGGTGGTGGCGGCTACAAGCATTGCCAGCTTCAAGAGGGAATTAGATAAGCATATGGAGCAGAGGTCCATCGGTGGCTATTAGCAACAAGGTATAGAAAGGGACTCTTGGGCAAGTGATGCTTTATATTCTTGGTGCTTGGGGGGGGGGGTCAACAGTGGGAGGGCTTCTAGTTTCCTGGCCCCACTTCTGGACCTCCTGATGGCACCTGGTATTTTTGGCCACTGTGTGACAGAGTGTTGGACTGGATGGACTATTGGCCTGATCCAACATTGGCTTCTCTTATGTTCTCTTATGTTCTTATGAAGGTAATCTTGGGCAGTCATAAAATACACTTTGGAAAAAGAGTCTGACTACAGTTATAAAACAGAATATGTGACAACTTAGGAACTGATAGGGTCAGGGGCAGGGACATGTGTGTCCAGTCAGGAGCAGTTTATGACCAAACAAGGTAAAGTTTGGATGACTCTAGAAAGGCAGAAAGATTGTAAACTTTGGGAGGCAAATTGAAACCTGGTTAAAGACAGGACAAATAGTTAAGGTAGCAGGTCCAAATATGTATATTGTTCTTGGAGAAGAACTATGTTAAGGCAATGAATTCCACTAGCAGAATAAAATTTGTGGTGTGGAAGCCATCTTGCCTTGAAAACCCTGTGGGGTCACCAAATGTTGGCTGCAACTTGATGGTACTTTCCACCACCATTTCAAAAGCAGTCTTCCAGGTACCCTGACTCCAAGTTATTTATGGCTTTAAAGGTACCAGCATTCTAAATGTAGTTCCCAACCTATAAGGCTGGGGTACTGATTTGTGTGTTCAGGTATAACTGAGCTGAATAAATACTCAAAAATACCTTATTGGTATTTTGGGGATAGATTCAGCTCCCCCAAATATAACTGAGATTTTTCCAGATACCAAAAATGGGTCCCAAATAACCTTGCAAATATTCAGGATTAACTAGGAATATCAGGAGCCAGAGTTAGCAGGCTCCCAGGACACTTCCAGCTCCCTATTAAGCTGTATTTCTGTTTCTTCCAGGGCTTGGTATCAGCTTGCCAGGCTGATTTAGGTAAGGTTATGTCATTTCCAAGTGTTTTTGTTGGCTTTTAAAAGATTGTTCTTTGCTGGTGTGGGTTTACATTGGATTTGTGGATTTGGGGGTAGATTCTCATCTTTTACATCGATTGACATTTGTGCATTTTACATAGTTTGTGGGTCTTAAAGGCACAGGGTCTTAAATTTACTAAGTGCGGCTCCCTAGTCAAATGTCTGGTGGAAGCTCCATCTTGCAGGCCCTTTAAATGGTGGTGGGGGGAGTTTACAAGGAGCTGCACAAGGTTTAGTTCCCTGCTGGTACTCCTCCTGTTACTGCTTTCCTTTGATAAGAAATGGGCTGCTCTGAGTACCTCACATGGAAGGAAAGGGATGAAAGCCAAGCCCCACACTCATGGGAGCCACCCAAGGAGCTCCAGGTCCATAGTTCCTCTTTCCTGTCCAATTGGGAAGTCACAGCTGCCACAGGAACAGATGCCAGGGAAGGATTGGGGGATAGGAAAGTGTGTGGGATGTAAATGATTGGAGAGGAAATGGGGGGGGAGAAAGCAGAATTCTCTCTGCCCCCAGAGCAGGCAGCCTCACTTGTTCTCTCTCCATCAGTGGGTCATCGCCACCCAGGACTGGCTGTGGGCTCTCCAGGGCATGGAGAGTGCCCTTAAGTTGACAGTTTTCTCCAGGAATGGAGTGCCACATTTTATAGAAATCTCCAAGTGAGAATGGAGTTCCCAGCCTCCCAGCGAAGCCAATGAGGTCCGGGGGCTGTTTTGCCACCCTGGAGGAGATGGTGGCAGCCACAGAATCATGACGCACGGTGTCATGAAGTGGGTGGGGTGGGCGGAGCTTGCTCAGCTAAACCATCAGGCTCCACTCCCACTTAGTCAGTTGCTGACTTGTACTCGTGCTGATCGGTAGCTTCCAGCATGAAGAGGCAGAGGGACGGCCTACCTTCGAGGCTTCAAGCCAATTGGGAGCTGTTTCCTCAGGCGCGGCTGCAGCAGAGCGCTGAACATTAGTGCACGACGATATTTGTGGCTGCAGAGTGCCTCTAGAGGTGGAGGCGGCCGCAGCGGCAGGAGACCTTGGAAGCAGGGGGACGATGGCAACGGTGCCATCTCTACAATCCCACAACAGGGCACCAGGCAATGGCTAGTTGTGGCCTGAGGGAGGGAGTCAACCCAGGGTGGCAGAGTTTTAAGCTGCCCGTGGTAGCACTTGGCAATGGGTGCCTGGGCAGGGAGGGTGATCTCATCAGCAGAGTGATCTGTGGCAGCAGCGGAGGTCCCAGGTGCTGACATTTCTGGCAGCTCCCGTTTGAGACACACACCCCCCGGGGTTTCTCAGATTGTGACTGGGAGGGAAGCCTTATTAGCCGCAGCCTGTAGTGGCATTTTGGGCCTTCCCCCCTTCCTTCCTCCTCATTTTTAATCAGCCCCTAGCCCCATTCTCTCAGGCGATTAGGGGCGGTTGGGCTGGGGACAGTTGTGCAGCTGCGGGGGGGAGGCGGTTTTTAAAAAATTCTAACGGCCAACAGGAGCATCAGCTCAGCCAAATCATGATGGTTGGCTAGGGAACAGTTGGCTGGCCCCACCCCCCTAGCACCAACAGCTGGAGTGTGGAATAAATAAATTAACAGTCACAGGGAGCATCAGCTTGAGTAAAAGGCTAGGGGGATTTGATTTTTATGACCCCTAAATATGCATAGACTGGGAGTGCGGTAGTGCCTTTTTGAGGAACTCTTATCCCTGGGATAGCCAGTTTAGGGGGGCATTATCACAGGACGCCCAATTTGTGGCAGCGGCCTTGGTGAGGTGGCATTTTGTTTATTTGTTAGAAGGACAATTAAAGAACTCCTAATAATAATACGAGCTCTAGGGAGTTTTGATTAATGGCCAGGGGGCTCCCGGCCTAGTGAGGCAATTAGGCAGTTGATGGTAGTTTAGGCAGTGGGTCCACTGGCTGTTAAGCAGTGCAGAAAAAATATTTAAACACACAGTCCGACTGTAAGGACAATTTGAAGGATAGAGGGCACTCGTTAAGTAGCTAGAAAAGGGCCTTCTGGGGGTGGCCTTACAGAGGATCAAATTAGTAGGAATAAGTTTCTATTAAGCAAGCAATTTGGCAGCTGCATATACTGGTTTGCTACAGAGCTATCCTTCCTGAAAGGCTGGGGGCAGGGGTCATTTTGTAGAAAAAGAGCTAGGGGAACTCATTAGCATAACTCATTAGCAGGCTTTCTTTCAGCTATGCTCCTGCAAAGTGCAGGGGCTTGGACTAGATGACCTGCAAGTTCACTTCAAAGTCTAACATTCTATGGTTCTATAATCTTTTCAAGTGCAGGTGACGGATGAGGAGATTCCTTAGGAGCTGGTGAGCAAGTGTCACCATCTGTTCCACAATCCAGGGGTCAATGGTCCGATGCCAGGCAGGTGGTCCAGGGTGCAGAGGCACACTTGGATCTTCTAAAGGACAGGAAATGCAAACTAACTACGGTAGGTGAGGTAGTGGCAACATATGGTCACCTGGTACAGAGTCAGAACACTAGGATGATGTCTGGGGTCAGCTTGGCCATAGGGACCCAGTGGTTATGACACTACCAGGGTTTATACTTTGTAGATCACAAACTCAAAGTTCGGTTCCATCTGTTCCGGCAGGAAGGTGGCTGACGGTTTAGGGTCAGGTCCTGCCTTTTGCAGGATTCCTGTTTTCATTCATGCAGAATCCATTCTTGTGATGGAAACAAACGAAAGATAGGCCTAGTTATAATTTTAGTGAGAGAGATGTTCCCCCCGATGGTGCTTCTATGGTAGATTCGTAGAGCAGAGAGCCCTTGGTAACTTTACAAAAGCCACCCAAAGGGGTTTTTGTGAGCAGAAAGATTACAGGGTTGGTCGCACCTAGTGAAATAAGATCAGGTTAGCTGTGGAGGCATCTGACAGTGGGATTAGAGAGGCTAGTAGTGATTGGTGGTAGTATCCTAACTATAAATGCACGGGGAGGGGTTCCGAGCTGGCAGAGACTGACCAAGAGAGAGATCTTGGAGTCGTAGTAGATAACTCACTGAAAATGTTGAGACAGTGCGCGACTGCAATAAAGGGGCCAATGCTATGCTGGGGATTATTAGGAAGGGAATTGAAATCTAATCAACCAGTATCATAATGCCCATTCGTGCTGATCGGTAGCTTCCAGCATGAAGAGGCAGAGGGACGGCCTACCTTCAAGGCTTTAAGCCCATTGGGAGCTGTTTCCTCAGCCGCGGCTGCAGCAGGGTGCTGGGACATCAGCGCACGGCGATATTCGTGGCTGCAGAGTGCCTCTAGAGGTGGAGGCGGCCGCAGCGGCAGGAGACCTTGGAAGCAGGGGGACGATGGCAACGGTGCCATCTCTACAATCCCACAACAGGGCACCAGGCAATGGCTAGTTGTGGCCTGAGGGAGGGAGTCAACCCAGGGTGGCAGAGTTTTAAGCTGCCCGTGGTAGCACTTGGCAATGGGTGCCTGGGCAGGGAGGGTGATCTCATCAGCAGAGTGATCTGTGGCAGCAGCGGAGGTCCCAGGTGCTGACATTTCTGGCAGCTCCCGTTTGAGACACACACCCCCCGGGGTTTCTCAGATTGTGACTGGGAGGGAAGCCTTATTAGCCGCAGCCTGTAGTGGCATTTTGGGCCTTCCCCCCTTCCTTCCTCCTCATTTTTAATCAGCCCCTAGCCCCATTCTCTCAGGCGATTAGGGGCGGTTGGGCTGGGGACAGTTGTGCAGCTGCGGGGGGGAGGCGGTTTAAAAAAAATTCTAACGGTCAACAGGAGCATCAGCTCAGCCAAATCATGATGGTTGGCTAGGGAACAGTTGGCTGGCCCCACCCCCCTAGCACCAACAGCTGGAGTGTGGAATAAATAAATTAACAGTCACAGGGAGCATCAGCTTGAGTAAAAGGCTAGGGGGATTTGATTTTTATGACCCCTAAATATGCATAGACTGGGAGTGCGGTAGTGCCTTTTTGAGGAACTCTTATCCCTGGGATAGCCAGTTTAGGGGGGCATTATCACAGGACGCCCAATTTGTGGCAGCGGCCTTGGTGAGGTGGCATTTTGTTTATTTGTTAGAAGGACAATTAAAGAACTCCTAATAATAATACGAGCTCTAGGGAGTTTTGATTAATGGCCAGGGGGCTCCCGGCCTAGTGAGGCAATTAGGCAGTTGATGGTAGTTTAGGCAGTGGGTCCACTGGCTGTTAAGCAGTGCAGAAAAAATATTTAAACACACAGTCCGACTGTAAGGACAATTTGAAGGATAGAGGGCACTCGTTAAGTAGCTAGAAAAGGGCCTTCTGGGGGTGGCCTTACAGAGGATCAAATTAGTAGGAATAAGTTTCTATTAAGCAAGCAATTTGGCAGCTGCATATACTGGTTTGCTACAGAGCTATCCTTCCTGAAAGGCTGGGGGCAGGGGTCATTTTGTAGAAAAAGAGCTAGGGGAACTCATTAGCATAACTCATTAGCATATGCCACACCCCCTGACATCAGGGGCCCGGCGGTGGACCTGCAAGGCCAGTGGGAGTGCGAGGAAGCCCCGC